>NW_007253505.1:203054-206782 GCF_000164805.1 Carlito syrichta
GAACCCGAAGGCTCAGGAAATCTACTCACCTCAGCCTCCCAAAGGCACAGGATTACAGGCTGAGCCACCGAGCCCGGCAACACTTATCTTGATTACTTTGAATTTTTTATTCTATACATCTACGGAACCACCATTAATTTCTATGATCTATGTCAGATGGTACCTAAATTGAATAGAAAAAGACACAACATTTTTCTATTCTCTCTGACGTTAATCAATAGTCCGTGGAGTCAGATTGTTAAAAATAGAATAAACTCAAACCTTTTTGAACAAAAAGCATAGAAGCAATTCCAATATTTAAATTTCAATTTCTATGAATATACTGACATGTTAAAACTAATATAGCAAGCAATACTGATGTTTTTCTGCCAGATGCTTTTCTGCCAGAATACAGAGTTGGATAACCTTGAATCCAGTTTCATCATGTGTCCTTATTCAGTGACAAAATAAATTTCCTTATAAATCAAAAAATAATTTTCACAAAATAAATGTTAAAAATGTGAAATATTGACAAAAGGAAAGCAAAACAAGTTGAGCTTGATGAGCAATTAGATATTAGTATAGAAAATTATGTACAAGGATCTTACTGCAGCATTTTTTATAATCGTGAAACTAAAAATAATCTAAATTACTATAAAGGAATGAACAGAGCCGGGTTTGGTGGCTCAGCCTGTAATCCCGTGCCTTTGGGAGGCTGAGGTGAGTAGTTTGCCTGAGCCCGTGGGTTCAAAACCCGCCTGGGCAGCGAGACCTCATCTCTACAATAAATCAAAAAATCAGCCAGGAGCAGGTCAAGGCTGCGGTGGCCGGGAGCAGCCACTGCACTCCAGTCTGGGTGACCAAGTGAAACTCCAACTCAAAAAAAAAAAAAGGAATGAACAGTTAAAGGAATAATAGTATACAATGCACCCATTCTTTAGAGTACACTTTAAAATAGTAAGTTAGAACCATGTGCACCGATATGAAAATATGTCCACAATACATAGCCTGAGAAAGAGCACAATTTAAAAAACATTCAGTTTGGCATAATTTATTTTAACAAAAACTTCATATATATATATATACATCTATAAAAATATTCAGAAAAATAAACAAAAACCTGCTAAAATTAATTCCTTCTAAGAAGAAAATGAGTTTGGAGGAAAGGGATGCGAGACAAGACTTTCTTGCCATAGACATTTGTATGATTTGGTTTTCTTTAGAGCATGTATCTTATAAAATTAGGAAAAAAAAGAATTTGGTACTTTTTGGTAGGAAGGCTACGATTTTATTTTTATCAATATTTGCATTATGTTCTAGCATAGTACACCTACCTGTAAGATAAAGCTAAGAGGGATAATTGAGACAAAGAAAGCTCAGGTGCAAACTTGAGGATTATCTGTACATAACAAATGTTCCAGGTGAGGACTTGTCAGGGTCTATGAATGGTCCAGATCACTCAGAAAACTTAACCCCAGCTAAGGGTAAGGCAGAGGACAGGGAAGGGCAAGTATCAGCTAGTTCCCTTTCCCACCTATTTGTGCAGTTTCTCTATCATCAAGTAGAAAATGGATCTAGAATGAGACATTTACCCTTGGGATGCAGTCAGAGAGCCAAAGAAGAATATGCGGTAAGCATAAACAATTTAGACGAAATGCATCAAAAATTTTTTGTGATATTAATGAAGCAACTCAACCTAAGTATCCACTTTCCTCACCTATAAAATGAGGATCACAGGCCTACTTTCATCAAGGGGTTGGAAGAGTTAAATTCACTGAGATATTTAAAAGTGTCTGTTGGGGAACCCCTTGGGGTCCCCTCTTGTTCTGGGAGCTTTTCTGACCTCTCAATAAATCCTGCTTTCTCAAAAAAAAAAGTGTCTGTTATTACAAGTGTCCATATATTTCTTTGGGGGGGAGTGTTGGAGTATCACTTTGTCATCCAGGCTGGAGTGCAGGGGCATGCTAACAGCCACCACATACTCTATGTGTTGGACTCAGACGATCCTTCCACCTCAGTCTTCCAAGTAGCTGAAACTACGGGCACACGCTACCATGCCCAACTTTTTTTTGTAGAGACGATGTCTTGCCAAGTTGCCCAGACTGGTCTTGAAACCTGAGCTCCAGCAATACTCTTGTCTCAGCCTCTCAAAGTGTTGGAATTACAGGGTGCTAAGTGTCCATAGTATTAATAAAATAGTACCAAAATTCTAGGGACACAAAAGAAATAATGTATTTGAGAACAACAGCCCAACAGCAGTGCATCTGAACAGAGATCGCAAGACTCTCCCTCCTCCAATCCCCATTTTAAGATGCACCCCTTTGGCCGGGCTCAGTGGCTCAGCCCATAATCCCAGCACTTTGGGAGGCTGAGGTGAGTGGACTGCCTGAGCCCGCGGGTTCGAGACCTGCCTGGGCAGTGAGACCTCATCTCTACAATAAATGAAAAAATCAGCTGGGTGTGGTAGCACATGCCTGTAATTCTGGCTACTTGGAAGGCTGAAGCAGAAGGATGTCCGGAGCCCAGAAGGTCGAGGCTGCAGGTGGCTGGGAGAGGCCACTACACTCCAGTCTGGGCGACAGAGTGAGACTCCAACTCAAAAAAAAAAAAAATTATGTCTCGTATGGTTAGAAAATATGCTAAAATATGTGTTCTTACAAAACATAAAAATGGAAACTACGTGATGTTGATATGTTCATTAATATAATTGTAATCATCATTTCACACTGTATATGCATAGCAAATCATTATATTATTTACAAACTATGGTTATACATTTTTATTTATGTATAAAAAAATTAGTTGCTAATCACACATAAACATGCATACAAATGTGTTTGAATGTGTGCATATATGAAGCTACTCCTACGCTTCATACTACAGAAAATTATAAAATGAGTTATTAAGACACATGGTAACAGGTAGGAGTTTAATATATGTTT
Source organism: Carlito syrichta (assembly GCF_000164805.1). Lineage (NCBI taxonomy): Eukaryota > Metazoa > Chordata > Mammalia > Primates > Tarsiidae > Carlito > Carlito syrichta. Next base: position 205,976 of record NW_007253505.1, read on the forward strand.
ACCAATCCTCTACATGATATAGTATACTTAAATATTTGGATATAAAGAAAAACTACCAGTGTCAGATCATACTATAAAAGTAAAATTTGAGCTGGGCTTGGTGGCTCAGCCTGTAATCCCGCGCCTTTGGGAGGCTGAGGTGAGTGGATTGCCTGAGCCCGCAGGTTCAAGACCCACCTGGGCAGCGAAACCTCATCTCTACAATAAATCAAAAAAATCAGCCAGGTGTGGCAGTGCATGCCTGTAATTCTGGCTACTTGGAAGGCTGAGGTGGAAGGATCGCTGGAGCCCAGCGGGTCGAGGCTGCAGTGGCCAGGAGTGGCCACTGCACTCCAGTCTGGGCGACCGTGAGACTCTGACTCAAAAAAAAAAAAAAGTAAAATTTGGCCAGGTTCGGTGGCTCAGCCTGTAATTGTAGCACTTTGGGGGGCCGAGGTGAGTGGATTGCCTGAGCCCACAGGTTCGAGACACTGCTGGGCAACTTGGCGAGACCTCATCTCTACAATAAATCAAAAAAAATAAAATTAGCCGGGTGTGGTAGCACGCGCCTGTAGTTCCAGCTACTCGGAAGGCCGAGCCAGAAGTATCGCCGGAGCCTAGCAGGTCGAGGATGCGGTGGCTGGGAGTGGCCATTGCACTCCAGTCTGGGTGACAGAGTGAGACTTCAACTCGAAAAAAAAAAAAAAAGTAAAATTTAAGTAAAATATCAGGATTTCTTCTATTAGGAGAGATAATTTGTATTTAGGTAGGACTATTGAATATGAATTTAAATAAAATCATTGGAAATCTCCCTAGTATAGAAAATCA
>NW_007253505.1:206802-217636 GCF_000164805.1 Carlito syrichta
AGAAAATTATAAAATAAGAGTTATTAAGACACATGGTAACAGGTAGAAGTTTAATATATGTTTACCAATCCTCTACACGATACAGTATACTTAAATATTTGAATATAAAGAAAAACTACCAGTGTCAGATCATACTATAAAAGTAAAATTTGGCCGGGCTCAGTGGCTCAGCCTGTAATACCAGCACTTTGGGAGGCTGAGGTGAGTGGATTGCCTGAGCCCGTGGGTTTTAGACCCGCCTGGGCAACTTGGCGAGACCTCATCTCTACAATAAATTAAAAAAAATAAAATTAGCCATTGTGGTAGTGCACACCTGTAGTTCCAGTTACTCGGAAGGCCAAGCCGAAAGGATCACCCAGCTCAGCAGGTCGAGGATGCGGTGGCCGGGAGCGGCCACTGCACTCCAGTCTGGGTGACAGAGTGAGACTCCAACTCAAAAAAAAAAAGTAAAATTTAAGTGAAATATCAGGATTTATTCTATTAGGAGAGATAATTTGTATTTAGGTAGGACTATTGAATATGAATTTAAATAAAATCATTGGAAATCTCCCTAGTATAGAAAATCATAAATTAGAAAACATGTAACATGTGCCCAGAGTATTCTTAAAATTTCTCAAAGAGATAACAAAGTCACTCCTCACATACTCTCAACCATGATGCAAAAAGAAAACATAAAAAATAGTTTGACATGGATTTCCAAATAAATAAGCAAATATGTGCACGTCTTCAAAGCATCAGAATGGTAATCAGATAATGCAGTTCCTAACAAACCATTAAGTGGACTCTGATTTCCTCTGTAAGCTTGAAAGATCATTGAGAAAGCAGAGTTTTTGGAGAATTTCAGAACATGGAATAACAGATGTCCCTTTGTGACAGGAAGAGAAAGAATCCCAGGTTTCTAAGAAAGCATTTCCATTGGAGCAGACCACCTTCCCAAACCACATTTCAACCTCTGATTCCTCAACCTGTGTCATCTGCTTCATTCACTCCCACTTACCTGAAAGTTTGGCTAATGTGCCATGCCTCTTCACATTCTAGGGCTCTTTCCTTTGCTCCAGACATATAATAAGGTCTGGCTTAGAGACAGCAAGTCCTGTTTAATTAGAAAAAATAACATGACTCTTGCTGGGGTTCTTAGATTACAAACCTAGTATCTGATCAGTAGAGAACACATTGCATAAGATTCTAGATAATTAACCCCCAAAATACGGTTTCCAAATAGAACATTTAGATATAATTTTCAATTTATGGGTTTCTTTTTACTTTAAGTTGTAGTCTCACTCTGTCACCCAGGCTGGAGTGTGGTGTAAAGCTCATAGCCACCCCGGTGCTCACCTGCTGGGCTTAGGTAATTCTCCCTCACCCTATCAATTAACCAGAACTACAGGTGTGCATTACCACTCCCAAATAATTTTTTGATTTAGTGTAGAGATGGGGTCTTGCCACGTTATCCAGGCTATTCTTGAACCCATGGGCTCTGGCAGTTCTCTCAACTCAGCCTCCTAATGTGCTGGCATTACATGGCTGAGCCACCATGCCGGGCCTTAAATTTGTGAGTTCTTAATTGAGTACTGGTGAGTCAATAACTTATGGCAGCAATGGGATTGAAATGTGGTCAATGATATCTATGCCACTAAATTTCTGAACTTACCAATAATGTAGCTAGGAGGACACTGGTCAATTTAAAATAGAGAAGGCTTCATGTCAAAAATTTTTATTTTCTATGTTAACATATTACCAACTTTTTGTTGATAGTAGAATGTGAAACTCATTTAGGCAAAGCAGAAATTCCCAGAAAACCTTCTACAAAGGAAGGACATAAAATCCTTAGTTTGAAATATGGATTGTGTTTTGAACGTTTCCTCACTTAGAAAAACCAGGTTTCTGTGGTTCTCTAACCTCACAGTCCTGTACAATATTCACTGAGGGGAGTTTAGGCATGCCCACTCGTCTGGAGAGAATTCTATGGCCACATCCTTGAATGACAACAACCCCTGAAAACAACAACAAAAACACATATTTACCAAGTCACCATGGCCTCTAGGTAAAGCAAGAGTGAAAACAGGGTCCAGCTGATAAGACAACTATTATTATGCAATAAAAAATTCATAACACAGAAATATCCTCTAATGCATTAAGTGTGAGAAAAAAAGGATGAAATAAAGTCCTCAGCCTGTGTAGACTCTCAATTTTTGTGAGTGAAACAGTATAAAATGTACACCAACACAGGCACATACATTTAAACTTACTGTTTATATCACACAGAATACATTACATACACTGCTCCTAGTAAGTCAGAAGATCCTCATCAAGTTTTAATTTGTACAACAATGAATTGATTATCTAGAGGGCAAATTCTGATTCAGAATACAAGGATTTATCCTGAGGTTCTGCGCTTTTCTGTTCAGTTGGTGTGTCTCATTCTCATTTTTTTTTTTTAGTTGGAATCTCACTCTGTCACCAACACTGGAGTGAAGTGGCCACTTCTGGCCACCGCAGCCTCGACCTGTTGGGCTCTGGCGATCCTTCCACCTCAGCCTTCCGAGTAGCCGGAATTACAGGCATGCGCTACCATGCCTGCCTGATTTTTTGATTTATTGTAGAAATGAGGTCTCGCTGCCCAGGCAGGTCTCGAACCCGCGGGTTCAGGCAATTCACTCACCTCAGCCTCCCAAAGGCGCGGGATTACAGGCTGAGCCACTAGACCCGGCTTCTTTTTTATTATACTTTCTCTCCCTCTCATTAATTCCTTTAATTCATAATGAAGTTTTAAAAGACCTGCTGTACTATGGCACTTAGTGACAAAAAGGGGACACACAGAATGTCAGTATAACAGCTTTCATCTTCAACAATTTTGAAACCTTCTTGAGAAAACCAGATACTTAAATGCAACAGCAATAGAACAGAATGAGGTGGTTTGTGCTCAAGCACTAAAACACAGAGTGCATAAGTTTAGAAAGGTAGATAGATCCAGTGTGAAGTGGCCAGAAAAAGGTTCTTCAATTCTAGCACAGTCTTGTCAGAATTAATACGATTTTATGGTATCTAGGGAACATATCTTTCTCAAGAGCAATTTCTCAATGTTTGCTTCTTAATTCTACTCCAACTCATTTCTATTAAAATAAAAATAAATCAGACAATCTAGCCAAGCAGAGATAAAACTGAGTATCAGAAATTCAGTCTCCTTCCAACTGTGCTCAACTTCCTGAAATGATAATTCATAGATACACACAGAGAAATATTATAGCCACATACACAGTCCATCTTCTCCAGAAGTTTACATTTTAAAATGGAGAAATATTAATATTGACATTTACTTAATAAGATTTACTTGAATATTTAACTATCACAATGGAGGGGATACAAGGTAAGAACTGTTGGCGTTGGACACAGGTTAAGTGCTGCTTACTGCAGAACACAAAAGGTCATTTTTTTGGTTGTGTGACTCACCTAGAAACTCACTAATACATGTCTCTGTATTAAACATGAAATGTCAAGAGGTCTTTGAAGATTAGAGGAGGTAGAAAAAGGATTGATAGAGGTGACTCCAGACGCCAAATATCATGAAAAGAAGATGGCACTCTAGGTGAAAAAATAAAACAGTCTAGAGTTCAGATTAGGGGCCAATGGATTAATTAAGACTAGAGTCCAGGAAGGAATGACATGACTTTTTTCATAACACAGAGTAAAATGGAGACTAGGAATTCTTTACAAACCAAAGCAAATGGCCAAGCAGCATCTGAGACAGATATATTGGAGCAGTGTTCTTTGGGGACAATCCCAAAAGAAGGAACCAATAACAGATGTGCAGGGCTCTCATTACTCATATCCTAGGGAGCCAATAGAGATCTCATAGGGCTGGATGTCAGACTCTGAGCCTGATTAGGGAAGCACTAGTCTCAGCCTCAGTGTAATTAGAGGCCAGAATATAATATTAGCATGACTTGTCAAAACCTTGACTCGAACTCTATCCTGTCAACTAAGCATTAAGGATTGAAAGAAGCACCAGACTCCTCACTAGCTGAATCAGCAAGTTGGGATGTAAGCCTTATGGTTGCAGCTAAATAACATAGAAAACTAGCAGTAGATTCACTACATCAGCCATCGCGTTTATGAAAGCAACTATCACTCTACTTACACAGGCAGGGATTGAGGTGGCAAAAATCTAAACCAGCCTTGCAGTTGATCTGGACTGACTATCATATGCACTGTGTCATAACTAATTTCCACAGAGCTTTGCAGGCTATCTCCTTTTCTAGCAGGGTATAAGTTTTAGATAAATTAACCCTTACCTTAAGGATGGTTATTTGGGTAAAAATGACTCTGGGAGCAAGACATAATTTATTTTAAGAAAAACAAATAAATAATACATTTCAGTAGAGTCAAAACAGAAGGCAGCTCTAGTACATTTAATCAATGATCCCAGTTCTTCACACACACACCCTGTATCTATGCCCTTTGTCATGTGACTTTGCAATTTCTCCCATTAAGAGGTGAAGAAGAATGACACAAGCAGACACTTTTAAAAGTGCTTGTGAAGTAGATGTACTTGTGTGAGCTTCCATACTACCAAGAAAAGGACATGTCCAGCTACTCCACTGGTCCAGGGAAGAGGGTTAGAGACATGTGGATCAGAGTCCCCCAGCCAAGCTCAGTCGGAATTGATCAAGCTCCAGTCTTAGTCACAGACATGTGAGGGAGCCCAGCAGAAACCAACAGAACCACTCAGGCAATCCTAGCTCAGATCAGCCTTTCTCCACAGGTACAAAAGAAATAATAAATAATTTTTGTTTTAAGCACCGGGTTCTGGGATGACTTGTTACACAATAATAACTAAGTGATATCATGCTCAAAATCACTTGGGGGAAGTATTTTCCCATTAAGCATAATAAAGAAAGTGTAAGAGATGATATTGAGGAGCAAAAGGGAAATTCTTTTTTTTTTTTTTTTGAGTTGGAGTCTCACCCTGTCGCCCAGACTGGAGTGCAGTGGCCGCTCCCGGCCACCACAGCCTCGACCTGCTGGGCTCCGGTGATCCTTCCGCCTCAGCCTTCCAAGTAGCCAGAACTACAGGCGTGCGCTACCACATCCGGCTGATTTTTTGATTTATTGTAGAGATGAGGTCTCACTGCCCAGGCGGATCTCGAACCCGCGGACTCAGGCAATCCACTCACCTCAGCCTCCCAAAGGTGCAGGATTACAGGCTGAGCCACCGAGCCCAGCGATGGGAAATTCTTTAGTGATGGCATCAGTGCATATAAACAAAGACTATCACAAAGGCAATTAGAGCATCTGAAATGCCAATGATACATCAGTACTGATAACTAAGGGAAATAAAATAAGTGTCATTTGACAAGGCTCAAGTGACTATCCATGATCATATGTACCTTTATGTTATTATTATGCCCAAAAGAGCAGTCTTCATTTGTCCTTACTAAATCCTTTTTTAAGCTAACAAGGTTCTTCACTTCATATTGTAAAACAATATTTCTTTATCTTCCATAAGAATGCATAATCATGATAATAGTATTAAGATGATTGATAAGTTGCAGAGACTGAGAAAAGACCAACTATTCCTGTATTTCCATATAGCCACAGTTTTCATAAAAGTCTTAAAACAATTCCATTACATTGACAGCACTTAATATGTATTAGTTAGTGAACATCTTTATATGGTGGCAGAAACAAAATTTTATGAAATAACTCCACTTTGAGGCAAAATTGGTTTATTATTCAGGATACCATCAGCCTCAGGGATTCATCTGATAACTTTTGGGTCTAGTACAAACATTCAAAATTTATTCCTATGTTTACCAATCAAACTGTAAATTCTTTTTGGAAAAAGGCTTAATCTTACTACTTCTGTTCACATCATGGAATTAGAAGAGTCTAGGTAGATACGCAGAATCAGCTCAAATCAGGTCAGATATTTCTGTGTGAGTTCTGTGTTAGAAATGAAACTACAAAAAAGGGGTAAGGGAGAGTTAATGCTTTCACCAAAGAGCATATGATCCAATTATAGCAGGGGTAGAATAAATGAGGCGGCAGATAGTTCTAAGTCATGTAGCAATTTAGAAGAAGAAAAGGTAATGTTACACTAGAGCCATTAGAAAGAGCTCCTGGGGGAAACGGGACATATATGTGGCTTCTGATAAGGCATAAGATTTTGGTAGCCAGAGTGAAGAGAGACAGGTTGACATTACCAACGGAAAATCTAACAGAAATAAATGTTATTAAGTGAAGATTAATAAAAATTCTTATACTGTTCAAATGATACCTCTTCAGACCATGAACAAACATTAATTTCATCTCAATCACACAAATGAAAATAAATGCTTTTTGTGTGATTAATATTCTTTTATTTCAGAAGTCCAAGAACGCCTTTATACTATGAAATACTTATTATCCCCATGAAGCAGAAGTGAGAATTAATATTTTAAGGAAGATAAATGAATGCCAAACCAAAAGACACATGACTTTCCCAAGGTCACCTAACTTTAATTTTCTCTTTTCTCTTTCTCCTAACATCCATCTCTGTCACATCTTTAATTCTAGAAAAGCAGAATTGTACATACTTCCTACCTTTAAGAAGCAGAATAACAGAAAATCAACAGAATATTCCAACTAGCAAGAACCATGAGTAAAATTTGCCATGTAGTTGACCCTCATACCAGTATTAGACTTCATTAGGCACCAAGTAAACCTGACATCCCCTTTCTACATCTGGGAAAAAAAATTAAAAGAAAAATCTAAAATTGTGTACGTATAGCTTTGTGCCAGTAGCATTTTCTTTCTCAATTTCTTATTACTGTATATGCAAAACACCTAAATTTTCAAGATTTAGGCTCTGGAACAGTCCTGCCTTCTGAGCAAATTATTCACAAAAAGGCCATGGTTGTGATGTAAATAAGCAGTAGGCAATAGAGCAATTTTCCCTACCTCTTCTTGTGGCTGTGGGAGCAGGAAAAAGCAGGCAGTGTGGGAATTGGGGTAGGGGAACAAGAGGACAGGAGGAAATCTTGGATCTTATTACCAAAACATCTTTTCCCTGTGTAAAAGTCCCACCTCCAAAAAAAAGATATAATCCCACTTCACAAACTTCTGAAAACCAAAGCTTTTGCACTAATATTGCTTCAAAGTCTATCATTCTGCCAGAGGTGGCAATACCTTCATCTGTCACTGTCAAGCAGGCAAATTTCTTTAAGGTCTGATTAGTATTGTTCTATCCTGCTGTCTCTGGACACACCAGCTTGCTAATACAACAAGCATGCTGGAGATCAAATTCAGGGACATCAAATAGCGCTCATTATTCTGAACCGCCTGCTGTGTTAACTGTCCTGGAAAGAGTGATGTGACTCAGGTAAGGGTATTTGATAGGGCACAGGCCGTCCAAATGTTTCAGTGGTCTTTGCTGTGATGCCTTCAGGAGAGGAGGCTGATGAGCAGATATCCATTTCTCTGATACTGTACATTGAATCTGAAACACTAATTCATAACATATGAAATGCTTCATCCTTCTTCCTATTAGTGGGCCCAAATCAATCTCTCAGTGCACAGAGAATTGAATTATGAGCACAGAGGATTTCTCTCCAGAAGTATCCATGGAGATTTCCCTCATGGTTGGGTCAAAGGATCTCTGTAGAAAATCCCATTTGAGGTTTTCAGGGTCTTCCACCTGCATCTAATTTAAGGAACTCTGGATCAGCTAAGAGACAGGTGTATCGCAAAGCATTGGGCTCAAAGCTCTCCTTGTCATGCATATTTTCCCTTATTCAATTCTCTAGCTACTCTTTTGATTTGAGGTTTTCACCAAAGAACAGAACCAAAGCAAAAATGTTGTGTGGTTTCCCAAAAGGCTTTGGGAAAAATAATACTTAACTCTGACACATGATGTAGGAGTGTGCAGTTAAATGTTGACAGAAGACAATATTTACAATGCTATTTAGAAATGATAGGAGAGTTAGTTATAAAACTTTTCGAAACCTTTATATAACTCTCTTCCAAGGGCCCTTGCTATGAAATGAACTTATAGTTGGAAACTGCCTTACAACAAAGATATTTAGTGTTTGCATAATGGCAGCAAAACATTTCAAAATTCCCCTGCAACAACCCAAAGAGGGAGGCTCAATGCTGAGGCTTTCCTTATGGAAAAAAATCTGTCCCTCAAGAATAAAGGTCTGACAACTAAACATTTTCTTACTACAAATCTCGTCATTTACATTGGCATTTGTTACTGTTCTCATATTTCTATTCAGATCACCTCATGAGAGTAGACTTTTTGCTTCATTTTCATTCTGATTGACTTCTAGACTATGGTCATACATCAATTAATGACAGGGACACATTTTGAGAAATGTGCTCTCAGGTGATTTTGTTATTGTGCAAACATCATGGCGTACACCTATACAAACCTAGATGGTACAGCCTACCACATCTAGGCTATATGGTATGGCTCCTAGGCTACAAATCTGTATAGCATGCTATTGTACTAAATACTGTAGACAACTGTAAGACACTTGTAAGTATTTGTGTATCTAAACATATCAAAACATGGAAAGGATACGAGACCACCGTCGTATATGTTGTTCGTTATTGATAGAAATGTCATTGTGCACATATCACTACTTCTTTCTCTATTGGATCTTCACTTCAATTCCCTTCTCCTTTTGTTTCTTTGATGTGACCCTTTTCTGTGTCTCCTTCTGTTCACCCAACTACTCCTTTCTCATCTCCCTTGCCCCTCTGTTTTCCCCCTGACATATGGGGGAATGCATAGTTTCCTGCATTGTGTCTCTGCACATCCAATAGACCAGTGGGTCAAACCTGGTTGCTTATTAGAATCACCAGGTAAGATTTTAAGATTCTGATGCCCACACTACATCCCTAGATCAGTTAAATCAGAACCTCTGAGGTGTGACCCAGGCATTAGAATTTTTTCAAAATTAAGTTATAATTTACATACCATTAAATGCACAAATCATTGCCATCATTTGGCAAATTCATACACCCCCTTATTACAATATGGACCATTTCTGTCACCTCAGAAATTTCCCTGAAGTTCACTTCCAATCAGTCTTCATGACACCACCTTCCAAAGATAACCATTTCTCTGATTTTTACCACCATGGATTATTTTTGCCTGTTCTATAACTTCATATGAATGGAATCCTATAGCACATATCTTTTGTGTCTGGCACCCCTCACCCTAGTGTTGGTGAGGCCCATTTATGTTGCAGCACATATCAGCAGTTTGTTCCTTTTTATTGCAGAGTGGTAATCCCTTGTATGAATATATCTTGAGTTTTAAAAGCCATTCTTTTGCTGATAAACATTTACATTGCTTCCTGTTTGGGGTTATGAATATTCTTGGACAAGGTTTTAGTGAACATATATTCTCATTTTCCTTGGGTAATGGAAGTTGGATTGCTGGAGCAAATGGTAAGTCTTTTTATTGTAGTTATTCTAATAAGTACGTCATAGAGGTTTCAGTAGTTTTTAAAGCTCCCCAGGTGTTTCCAATATGTAATCAAAGTTGAGAATAATTTTTCTACATAATTATCTCAAGAGTACGTCTAAGTCTGAACTATTACAATTAGAAATGTTCAAAGAGAATGGGTTACTTCATGAGCTAACAAGCCCTCTTTCACTAGAAAATGAAAACGAGTACAAATCAGGAATGGTATACAGCCAGTACGTCTTAATCTTTAATGGACACACAGATATCCTAGGGATTCTGTTAAAATACAGATTCTGATTCAGTAGGTCTTGTGTGGAGTCTCGGATTCTTCCTTTCTAACTGGCTGCCACGTGAACTCAGTCCTGAGGGTCTGAAAACAATACTCTGAGTAATAAAGGTATACAGTCAGTCCCTATATTAGGTAAGGAATTGGAGTAAAATTGAGAGTCCTTCCTAAGTTATGATTCTGTAATCCAATGACATTAACATCCTACATCCTGATCTGTTGCTTGAGCTGCAATGTCTGAACATTTCCATTTTGATGCCTGTACACTAACTATATCAATGCTAGATCCATTGTAAAATTGTTATACCCCCAACTGGCTGCCTGTTCAAATCTCTCTCTTAATACTTAACATTAAGACTAACCTTGAAACCCTGCTTATGAGAGCTATCATTCTCCTTGTCACTTTATCCTTCCTCCCTTGTGACCAATCATCAGCAAAACTTTTCAACTCTCCTTTAATTTAATTCATCCCACATTTACCACACACCCACCTGTCTACGAAAGACACAATAGGAGGCACTGTGGAATTCAATAAAATAGGCCCCACACTGAAGTGGGGGAGCAGATGCAAGCAACTAGGCAATAGAAGACAGAGACTTGAGAAACCATTTCTATAAGATTGATCTAGTCTACATTCCAACTGCTCCCAATGCAAGCTAAACTGCTGTGTCTACTGCAGTAATAGTCTCTTACAGGAGACACTGGCATCACAATTTTCACACCCTAACTTTCTGGAGACTCCATTTGATCTTGTTTTCCTCAAGAGCTTTCATCATATTATTTCTCTGCTCAAAAGCCTAAAATGTTTTCCCATCCTGGTGCTAGCCACTTCCAGTCTCAATCCTTCCATCTGATTTTTAGGCTTCTTCATAATTTGTTACCACCCTACAAGTAATACAGAACTTTTTGCTCCAGAACTAATGAAATCTCACCTATGCAGTGAGGTTTTCCCTTGCCAGTAACAGTCCTCAGTGGTATCTCCCTCTTATAAAATTCTCAAGTGCCAATAAGTAAATATAAAAAGTAATTTATAAGTGGACCTTGAACAATTATCATAATACTATAAGAAAGGGATTGGCAGTAGTGGGAAA
>NW_007253505.1:217656-269141 GCF_000164805.1 Carlito syrichta
AGGGAAACTGCCAGGGGAGGGAGGGGCACACCTCATCCACAAGGGTACCTGCATAATGAATATTTGTATACCTAACCCTGAATTGTACCCACATCTTTAAAATAAAGAAAAAAAAATTTTTAAGTAATTTAGCATGTCATCATTTAATGATCTTATTTTTTAAAAACTGTCACATATGTTTTCTTCTTTTTTTTTTTAATTGAGTCAGAGTCTTACTGTGTCACCCAGGTTGGAGTGCAGTGGCACAGTCACGGCTCACTGCAGTCTTGAATTCTGGGCTCAGGTGATCTTTCCACTTCAGCCTCCCAAGTAGCTGAAATGACAGGTGTGGGCCACTTTACCCAGCTAATTTTTTTTTAATTTTTGTAGAGACAAGGTCTCACTATGTTGCCCAGGCTGGTCTCAAACTCCTGGGCTCAAACAATCCTCCCACCTCAGCTTCCTAAAGTGCTAGGATTACAGCTGGGAGTCACCGTGTTCAGCCCTATTCTTCTTCTTTTTCTTTTTCTTTTTTTTTTTTTTGAGTTGGAGTCTCACTCTGTCACCCAGGCTGGAGTGCAGTGGCACGCTCATGGTCATCCCAGCATCGACCTGCTGGGCTCAGGCGATCCTTCTACCTCAGCCTTCCAAGTAGCCAGAACTACAGGTGCGAGCTTCAATGCCCGGTTAATTTTTTTTTAATTTCTTATAGAGATGAGGTCTCACCAAATTGCCCAGGCTGTTCTCAAACCCGTGGGTTCAGGCAATCCCCTCACCTCGGCCTCCCAAAGTGCTGGGATTACAGGCTTGAGCCACCGTGACTGGCTCATTTTTCTTATTTAATTAAAGATGCATGAATAGGGTTATTGCCCTATTTATACATCATATCCCAAGAATCCTGTTAGTTTTTTCTGTTTTGTTTTTTGTTTTTTTGTTTTTGAGTCAAAGAGTCTCTGTCACCCTGGCTGGAGTACAGTGGCACGCTCACGGCCACCCCAGCATCAACCTACTGGGCTCAGGCAATCCTTCCACCCCAGCTCTCCAAGTAGCCAGAACTACAGGCATGCACAACCATGCCCAGATAATTTTATATATATTAAAATTATATATAATTTTATACAAAATATGTGAAAATATAATATATATAAAATATATATATGAGGATCGCCTGAGCCCAGAGGTTTGAAACCAGCCTGGACAACAAGGTCTCACCAAGTTGCCCAGGCTGTTCTTGAACCTCTGGGTTCAGGCAATCCTCTCACCTCAGCCTCCCAAAGTGCTAGAATTACAAAGTGCTAGAATTACCACGCCCGGCTCCCTGTTATTTTATATTGGAAGAACAAGTAAGACAGAAGAGAAAGGAAAATAATATTAATTTAAAATTTCCAATGAAAAGATACCAATAAGCTGAAGAAAAATAAGCAAAAAAAAAATCTTCTAAGTCAGACACTTTGGGATTTGCTTCATAGAGAGCAACTTAATACAACCATTCCAGAAGGTATTATTATCTTCCCTTAAAACTGACTTAGAGTAGTGAGTCACAAAGAATGATCCCAGGACCAGCAGCATCTCTTGGGAACTTAACAATGCAGATCCCACCCTCCCTCCCACGTACACACACCCTAACTGAGTCAGAAACTCTGGGAGGGGAACCCAGCAGTTAGTGCTTTAAAAAACCCTCTGGCTGATTCTGATACACACTAAATTTTTGTCATCACAGAATTAGAATTTGAATAAAGTAAACAAAGTCAAATAGTTTGTTAGTAGAAGACCTGGTCAGTCTGAGACCAAAAGCCATTCTCTTAATACTACATCACAGTGTTTCTTTGACCAATTAATTAATAGGCCCTTCTGGATATCTAAAGTTATGAGCCCAAACCAATCCTATTTAATTTCCATTTTTAAGACTTTAGTCAATTTTTCATTAAAAGGTGATTTTTTAAAAATTATTCTCTAAAGTGACTCTAGTTGTGGTAATTATAACAATACAAGAAGTCCATATTGCTTTTGTTGACATAAATTTGAATTTCTAGGAGACCAGAAGTAACCAATGTCTAAGAAATTGGAATTGTGTCTCTATTCTAAGACTTTATGTTTGACAGGTAGTGCACATAAATTGGCATCAAAACAATATAAGGCCAGCATTTGAAAACAATAAAATAAATACTAAAGGAGAACTTTATTTTCATTAAATCAAATATTCTACAGAGCAATTTGCAAAGACTGCCTGAGCTTTTAATGGGTACAGCAATCTCACTTGCCTTAATCATTGGATGAAGGAAAAAAGTCTATATCTACTAATTGAATTCTATTGCCTTGTCATTCTCTTAAAACAGAGACTATAATCCCAAAGTCTTCCTCAGAAACCAGCAGAAAAGCTTTACTCACAAGTTAGATATCATGAATCATCTTTCCAACACATGAAAACAGATAAGTGAGGCATTGTCTTACAGTCATTTTTATACTTAAAAAACATTGTTTATTTTACAGCAACAAGATCAGACTGACATTTTATTGGAATATAAAAAAGATATTATACTACAAAAAGTCCATTTTTTTCATTTTGTGAGAACTGTTCTCTAAGTTTCTGTGTTTACACATAAATAATATATGATTTCATTCCATATAAGTTGCTGCTGTCAAAAATCAATTTGACATCACAGCATTTGTGTCAGTCAGGCTACGTGGACCAAGCAAGGTAAGGCTTTTCTATGATGGCACTATAGACAACGCTTCTGAACATGCTACCTCTTAACAGACCCAACTGACTGTCATAATACAATAAACAATTGTCAGAAGGGACCTTAAAAGTCATTTTGTGAAGCTTATTTTGCAGGTGATGAAGCTAACACTCTGAAAATGAGGGTGACTTCTTTTGGACATCACCAATGACAGCAGAACCTAGCATCCAAATCTTCTGACTCTTACCTAGCTGGGTTCACTTTACAGTGCACTCTAGAATGTCAGTGCAATTCATTACTTCCTTATCTATTCAAAAGTTTTTAAAAGAATACATTCAGGTGAGCAAAGTAGGGTTAGATAAAGTTTCTCGGTTTGGCTAAGAAAAATGTTGGCAGCACGTGGAATATTATTTCCTAGTCCCCAAGTTTCTCCAGAGGGAAGAAAATTATCACTTCATTCCACAATAGGAAAGAAGAAAAAAGGATTCCACTCAGCTTCTTCCTCCTTAATCCCTCAGGCATGCCTCTCAAAGGGAGGAAGGAAGAGGCTCTTATCAGAATGACAGGTTTAGGAAGTGCATACAGGCTCTGGTTCTCCCAGGCTTGCTTCTTTCCAAAGATCCAATCCTCTGGACACATACAAATAACTCATTTTTAGCAATTTAAGCAGATATTTTTACTTTCATTTACCTAACTCCGTTACCTATTATTCAGTTAGAAAATAAACTGATGGCCGGGCTTGGTGGCTCAGCCTGTAATCCCAGCACTTTGGGAGGCCGAGGTGAGTGGATTGCCTGAGCCTGCGGGTTTGAGACTCGCCTGGGCAACTTGGCAAGACCTCATCTCTACAATAAATCAAAAATTAGCCGGGTGTAGTAGCGTGCCTGTAGTTCCAGCTATTTGGAAGGCTGAGGCAGAAGGATCACCAGAGCCCAGGAGGTCGAGGCTGCAGTGGCCGGAAGCGGCCACTGCACTCCAGTCTGGGTGACAGAGTGAGACTCCAACTCAAAAAAAAAGAAAAGAAAAGAAAAGAAAGAAAAGAAACTGATAATAACCCCCTCAAACCTCAATTAGTGCAAGGTTTTTCACCCATTAAAACATCAGCTATAACAACACAAACAACTACTATTACTACTACAAAAATTGGTTTCAGATTGATTTCTAAAAATCTAGGCATGAAAGAAAATTTGAAAGCATTTATATGGTGACACAGGAGACTATCTTCATAGCATTGGGATAAGGCAAGAGTTTCATAAATAAGTCTCTAAAATCACAAACAGCACTAAACAAAAGAAAAATATTGATTAAATTAGGCTACATTAAAATTAAAAACTTTTTATCAAAATTTATAATATTAAGAAGAAAAAAGATTCACAATTCTTATAACCAACAAAGAACTAATATCCAGAATATACAAAAAACTTCCACTGGTCATTAAAAATGAAACAAAAGCAATCTAATAGAAGATGATCTAAAAACATAGGCACTCTATAAAATAGGAAACCCAAATAACAAAGAAACATAAGAAAAGATACTCAACTTCATTACTGATCAAGAAAATGTAAATTAAAACAATCTGCCATAGATATTCAGCAGACAATAAAATTTGGAAACCTAACATTACCAAGAGTTGCAAATAAAATGGAGTGATAACAGAGACAAAGAACTGAGTACATGCTCTCACTCATAAGCAAACCCTGAACAATTATCATAATACTATAAGAAAGGGATTGGCAGTATTGAGACACTGCTGGGTGGGGGGCACACTTCATCAGTTTGGGTACCTGATCTCGAACCAGGTGAAGTGGGGACCAAAGTGAGGCCCAAATTTTACCTGTACAATGACCATTTGTATACCTAATCCTAAATTGTACCCCACATCTTTATAATAAATTTTTTTAAATATAGTACAAAAAAAAGAAATGGAGTGATAAAAATTCTTATTCACTACCAATGGGTACATCAATTTTAAAGTATGACCACATTGAAAAGGGGTTTATCATCACCTAGTAAAGTTAGAGGTGTATCTTGTGCAAAACACGACCTATTATTCTTATTTCTGTAGTCATACCCTCTTTCCAATATGACATTCCTGCTTCTGCCATCCATTGATAGAGTCTATTTCTCCACACTTTTTATTCCAGGTTGTCCTTATGACAGGCTTTGACTACTATAGAAGAATGAGTTGGATATGATGGGTTGAGATAACGAGCTTAGATCTCAAAACACCTTGCAGCTTCCACTTTTGCCCCCTTGCTGTCACACGACTGCTAAGTGAAGAAACCAAGCTAGTCCTTAAGGACAGCCAGCACTGACTGCTAGACATATGAACAAGGCAATCTTTTTTTTTTTGAGTTGGAGTCTCACTCTGTGGACCAGGCTGGAGTGCAGAGGCACACTCACAGCCACCGCAGCCTTGACCTACTGAGCTCTGGTGATCCTTCTGCCTCAGCCTTCCAAGTAGCCAGAACTACAGGCACATGCTACCATGCCCAGGTAATTTTTGACTTATTGTAGAGACAAGGTCTTGCCAAGTTTCCCGGGCTGGTCTTGAACCCATGGGCTCAGGCAATCTACTTGCCTCGGCCTCCCAAAGTATTGGAATTACAGGGACCAAGCCTAGCCTGAACAAGGCAATCTTGGACCATCTCATTCTAGTTGAGCTGTCAGATGATGGCAGCCACATGAATGAGCCCAAGAAAGACCAACAAAAGAACTGCCTAGCTAAAACCAGTCCAGATTGCTGACACACAGAATTTATAATAAAATGGTGTTTGTTCTAAGTTACCATGCTTATGATGGTATTTTACACAGAAAATTCATTGTTTATATCATTTGACTCAGAAAGTCAACTCCTCATTTTGTATCCTAGAGAAATTCTCAAGAGAAACACAATTGCCCCAGGAAACATATAAAAAATATCAATGGAAGCATTGTGCGTAATAGTCTCAAGCTGGAAAAAAAATCAAATGTTCATCAACAAGAAGGATAGGTCAATAAATTACGCTATATTCATAACACATAATACTCTACAACTGTATAATTAGCCTTGATCTGTATATATGTTTTATATACTCTCCTGTATGCATGATACATTGTAAAAATTTTTCATAATGAAATAGTCACCTTCATATTTAGTGAAATAGGTGAGCAATTTAATTTTCAGGAAAACCAGTATAGCAGAAACACAGATGCCCAAATATCACTGATGCCTTGGGATGGCCCGTAAATTAACTTTAGCAAAGATAGATGAGACTGATTTACCAAGGAAGGGAAAAGGTTCTGATTTAATAGAATTTGTCACCTACCTTGACATCAAGCCAAGTAAGGCATCCCCAAGGTTTTTGACCTCTTACACAATTCTTTACAGCATTAATATACCTGGTGGCAGGGATAAGATTCAGTTTGGCTCACAGAGCAAATGCTCAAAGGCAAAGAAGAAGATTCAATGACATCCCCCTCCCTGCAGTTGAGAACAGAAGGCAAAGATGCCATGCTCCTTTGCCACTCCCAAGAATCTAAAGCAACTAGTCCTCTGAGAATTAAACTGTGAAATAACACATAATGGATTAGAGTGCTATCTTTAGAGTCATTGAGGGAGGCTGGACCATTGTTCCTAATCCTCCACTCCTCCCTCTCTTTCCTTGGATAGTTTACATTTATGCTCTTTAATCTAACTCCCCCTTTAATAAGAGTATTTTTCCCCATCCTATCAATGCTGGAGTTGGCCCTGTGACTTTACTTAGTCAAAAAATTATGGGAGAAGTGACATTGAGAATCCAATCAAAGTTTCCATTGAGAATCCAATCAGAGTGTTCCAGAAGTGACAGTGTGACAGTTCCAAGCTGAGGTCTTAAGAAATATCCCATTTCTGCTTGCCATCTTGTGCTCCTGTCATCTGCCATTAGAAGAGCATATTTCAGGGAGTCCTGGCCTCTCCATCCTTGGCTCCAGAAGACAGAAGGAATAGACTTGAACCTGACCAGAAGCCTGGTGTCCAGTGTGGCCTAGCCAAGTTCAGCCTAGATCAACTGAATCATGGCTGACCTACAGACTTAGGAGCTTGAAAATAAACATTGGGCACCATAACCACTGAGATTTTTAAGTTGTTTGTTTTGCAATGAAAACTAACTAATACAGTTATCTTAAAGAAACAATTTCTCCCAGACTAATGTCTATCAGAATAGGGGTGGTCAGTCACAGAATCCAGAAAAGAGAAAGTCTAAAAAGGCAAATGTACCTATTTAAGATACACACAAGAGTGAAGCTGATCAGATCCAAGAACACAACCTCCTTGATCTATGTGTGCAGGCATATATTTAACAAGGAAGTGTTATAAACATCAAGCATTCATATTATACAACCAATTTTTTTTTTGTTCTGATTCCGTACTCACCAAAGAAGCCTGTAATTGTAATTTGACTTTGTGTGTAGCTTTCTTCAGGAACAGAATATGCTGATTGTTGGAATAATTAGACAATGTGACATATGTAAATAAGGATGTTCAGAGCCTTGAACGCAGCAGGGTTCAATAAATTGTCACCTTATGTTCTTCCCAAAGTCCACTATAGTCCTCTCACAAATGAGGGCAGTATTTTTCACCGTCCAGAGTAGTAACTCGTTCTTGCTCAAACTCAATAATTCAGATTCTATCCTTCTCTACCTGGTTCCTGTTTGACAAAAGACAAATTAGATTACTTTCCTAAAATCTCATCTTTAATGTAAGTTTTGCTCCTTAGAAAGAAGACTTTCACAAAGAAACATGGACATAGTTGCATATGTTTTAATGAGAATTACCAGAACTATAAATAGATCTGAAATTGACACACAGGTCCTGAATGCCTGATGAGATGCTCCTTATTTAATGAAATTATTTCATTAGGCATGAATCTCCATTCTTGAAGAATGTTAACTGCAACAACCTACATATGGCTGGAAGCTTTTTATGTTATTTACATGTAATTCTTGGTATCATAAATGAGCTACAGAAAAGAGATGAAGGACAAGTTTTGTACAAGTTCCAAGATATGCAACAGTGTAGGCAACAATTTTGGGATCTTTCAGTGCCCAAGTGAAGATGCATAAACTTATTAATAAAGCCTGAAATTAGAGTTTAAAGCCCTACTTTTATTTTATACAATTAGTGATTGTCATTTGAAGCATATTTTATTATTCATCATTATTATACAAATATGGGAGAGGGCAAACACCTCCATTTTATGTATGCAAAACCTACAACCCAGGGGATCTCAGTGAATCCATCTCTCAGAATTGCCATGATGTCATAGATAAAACCCAGAACTCAGATACTTTTTAACATGATTAAGTAACTCCCTCGTATTCTTCTGAAATTTGGTTTCTTGAAGATAATATTGTACAGGAATACTGGGGAGTAACAATTATTAAATAGAAATTTCCTACTACATGTGCACTTTATATATCACTGAAGCTTCCTATAATCCAAAGTGGCACATCAATAAGCTCCTAGGAGTTCACAGCAGCAAACACATTGGACTCATTAACCAGGAGGTAGATCAATTAAGGCAAAGATAGACACCATGAGACAGAGGCCAAAGAAGAAACACCAAGTGGAAAAGAGTGGTATTGCCTTCCTCTGCATGGGCATTACTTAAGAAACAAGACGCTTAAGTTGCTTGCAGTGACTGAGTCACTCTAGTCCCAAGAAGCCCTGAGAAGCCATCCAGTCTTTCCTTTTGGTTTCCATTGAGAATCCAATCAGAATGTTCTACATAAAGTAAAAATAGCAGATTTATTTTTGAAAGTTAGATGCCTCTAGGGCTCCCTATGCACAACAAACAAACAAATGAGGTTGCTAATTCTTCCAACATATAATAATCAAATGCTTAGGGGAAAAAAAGGGATGTAACATAACTTTTATTAAGTACCCATGAAATAGCATAGCAGATAGTATCTCCATTTCACAGGGAAGAAAACAGATTTAAAGAAGTTAAATTTCACCGGACTCGGTGGCTCAGCCTGTAATCCTGTGCCTTGGGAGGCTGAGGTGAGTGGATTGCCTGAGTCCACGGGATCGAGACCCGCCTGGGCAACTTGGTGAGACCGCATCTCTACAATAAATCAAAAAATTAGCCGGGCGCGGTAACGCATGCCTGTAATTCCGGCTACTCGGAAGGCTGAGGTGGAAGGATCGCTGGAGCCCAGCAGGTCGAGGCTGCGGTGGCCGGGAGCGGCCACTGCACTCCAGTCTGGGCGACAGAGTGAGACTCCAACTCAAAAAAAAAAAAAAAAGAAGTTAAATTTCTCAGGGACATATTACTAATAATTGGCCCAAAGAGCTGTGATCTCAGCCTTGTCTGACTCTAAAACGCTTGGTCTTTTCATTATATTGTACTCAGACTCAAGAATTGTTTATTAATAGATGACATATTATTTTAGAATTTGAAATTTCGCCTTTTTCTCATATTGCTTGTATTAAATCATTCTTAATGGTGAACAAATTAATTTGGGGAGTGGAGAATCATTTTGTGGTTGTTATTAATACGTATACTAACTTTAATTACTCTTTCATTCCTTTCCAAATAAAAGCACCAAAATTTTATACATAATTTTAACAACTCTGGTGATCATTTCCTGTCTGAAAAAATGTGTTGTTCTTAGATTGTCACCTTTGATCAACTGGAAAATTCCGGGACATTCTCTAAGGGTCCTGGTAACAATCAATACATTTTTTAAACTATTGACTTTCTGAAAGCTTGTGGTACGCCTGAATGGCTTTTGTTGTAATCACAAAAGCCAGACACTATTTGTCATTATTTTGCTATGCAGAATTTTGCTGGCTTTTTCTTTTCTTCATCGGCAAGTCACATAACACCTTCAAGGACAGAATGCAAGGTGGAGGTTTTGGATCTTTCCCTTCGGTCTTCCAGGAAACCTTTAACCTTTTGGCAGTGAAAGTGCTGAGGTTCATGAAACTCCTGGAGCAGCCAGCACAAAAGCAGAATTATTGCTGCAATGTTTAAAGCCCTACAGACAACAGTAAACCACAGAGCCTATCTCCTTTAAAGTTATGCATCCTTACATGTGGCTACATCGCCCACACCATGGACTATCTGCCTGTATCTGCGGGGGAAAGACACAGTCATCAACCCCCAGCATAGTGTATTCATCAACTCTACTAACAGCAAATGTGGGATTCCTCTTTGTTTTTCATATTCTACGTACTAAGCCCTGCTGCCTCTTGACAAATTAAATAATAGCTGATGCATTTCTCTCTAGACTTATGGGGCATTAGCTAAGAACCATGTGCTGAAAGTCATTGTGCTCTCAAAGTCAGTATTACAATAAGTAAATTTAAAGAGAGAGGGCTGGGATAGAGACATGGGCTCAACAGTGGTACAGGATGATGTATGGGGAGAGAAAGGAAAAAGAGATATGGAGGGAGGGGGAAAGAGTACACAGAACAGAAGGAAGGGATGGAAAAATGAGTGAAGAAAAGAGGAAGACATTGAACATGATTAATTTGATTGATGGTAGATAGACAGGTAGAGTTTGGGTTCAAAGGTCAATTACTTCCCTGTAATCACATCTTTAATGTGCGTTTTAGCCCTTGGCAAGAAGACTACCAATTATGAAGAAAACCTTATATGCTTCCAATCAGTTCTTCAACAAAACCCGCTTCAACCAATCAGGCTAAAAGAGAGCAAAATGAATGGGAATGTCTCTCATTCCTTCCATCTTTATTTCCACCCTTAGCTCTCAAGTTGTTTTATGATTTATTTCCTGTATTGAAACCCCTTTATGTCCTTTTCAATATGATTTCACCTAGAAAAAGATATGATAAAAAGAGAAACAGAAGTATGTGGTCTTATTTACCCACACTGTCCTCACAGTTGCCCCAATGTATGCAAATAAACTGACAATATAGAGGAAAGACAAGCAAACAAACAAAACCTTAGCATATAGAAGGTTGTAACTTTAAACAATGCAAATAAATTGTTGGTACCTTTATTCTCTTGTCCAAAATTTGTGAAGGCTGTTCTATCCTTTTAGATGCAAAAACAATGACTTTGCAGTCCACAAAGATTTAATGTCATCATCTTTATTATGCTGGGAGAATTATATATTCTATGATGGCTTTCCCTAATATGTTCACTTCTTTTAAAATCAAATACAGACAGATCTGTACCTCTTCCAGAGTTAGAGGAAGTCAGAGGACAGATGTCAAATAAGAAACAAAGCTGAATGCATTTGCTTGCTTTGCCAGGGAGAGCCATGTCCCTGAAGTATGTATTCAGCAGGTCTCACTGAGAAGAAATTTAAAGAGTTAAATATACAGGGAAAAGGAGAAAAGTACTCCAAATAAAGCAATATTCTGGATTCGGTTCTCTATTTGTCTTACAAGATGAAGTGAGAACTATTGCTTGAGTTGTCACTTCCAGATTTCACATCACTGATGCAAGGCAGTCTGGGTTCAAACAAGCTTGGAATGAAGATATAAAAACTAGTGGGGCCTGGATTCTAGGAACAGGCTCATGCTTGAAGCCTAGCAAAGATTTTCTTTAACAACGAATTAGACAAATTAAAACAACTAATTTGTTAAATATAGGTTTTTTATTGATACTCTTTTTGAATGTGCAATTCTCAAAGCTTATTTTAACACCCCTACTGCCAAGAAAAAAATTTGAATATTCACCATGTAAAATGTGTTGTAAATATATTTTATTTAATTCTTACCACAACCCAAAAAGGTACCATCAACCCAGTAAGGTACATATTATTTTCCTAAAGTGGATTTGTTAAGGTTGGTGTAAATGTTCACTTACAAAGCTAAATCAAGCAACATTGATGACAGAAAACAAGAACTTAGTTATTGGAAGCCCATTTAAGTAGTAGCATTGGAGACTGAATGAAACTTCCATTCTGTCTGATTCACTTTAATAAAAATCTGTGTCAGAGGGACAGGCCTGTCTGAATTGCATTTGCTATACTCATTTGCTGACATTGAGTAGGGGGAAGGTTTTCATTCTAGAAAACATTGGTTTTACTCTAGATCTAAATTTCTACCATGTATTATTGTTATTTCCAATCCATGAGTTGTCTCTCCTGTTAAGACAGTGAATCCTTTAAGGTCACTGTCCTCTCACAGTCTTTCAGAAGAGTTGTTCAAGAGGAATTGGAGAAATAAATGAATGAATTGTCCTAAACTATTTACCCATTCAAGTATATATTACAATCTTAATATAGATTCACACTAGACTCATCCGGGTAAATAGGTAGTGCAAATTTGGTTCTGTCCTTCCTGAGCTTATGTTCTGGTGGGGAGACATGCGTATCAATTAACAAGTAAAAGTGAATAAGTTATTTGTTATGATGGAGGTATTCAGTAACCACAACAGGAGTCTAGAAGATGCTACCCCCTAGTTTGCCTGGGAGTTAAGGAGAGTTGAGTGGATTCAAGGGGAAAAGGAGAAGAGTTAACATAGAATCTACCCAGCCAGGGCTGAACAGCTTATACAATAGCAGCAGGAATGAGCACTCTCAGTGAGTACCTGGAAGAACAAGTTAATTCGGTGAATCACAAAATGTAATGGATAGGGAGGCATAGAATTTTGTAATGAAAAGAGCACTGATCTCTGAATCAAAAGACCTAATTCTAGTTCCAACTCTGCTACTGAATTGCAGAATTAACTAAGGCAAATTACTCAAGATTTCTAAAGCTGTGAAGTGTGGGTAGTAAACAAGCCTCACAGTCAGCATTAGTTGTCCAGGTTGGATTTAGTGGGCTGATATTGCATTCTCCGCTGAAAACAACACTCTATGTCTCCTGAAAAATGCTCCTTTTTCTACACTAATTACGTAGTTCAAATGGAAGTTGCCAACTCTTTACTAGTGGCCTTTTTGGCCACTCTTTCCATGCTTTTCTACTGGCTTATAATTGTCCATGCTGGGCAATTATAAGCTAGTCCAGAAGCCAGTAGAAAAGCAGAGAGACTACGATTCCACTCATCCCTGAATCCCCAGCTTGACCGCCAGCTTCCCATACTTTGGGTACGTGATCTGAAAAATGTTCCTTTTTGCTTAACTTGTTTGAGTTAGATTTTTGTTTCTTGCAATCAAAAGTCTTAACACAGTGAATATGGAAAGCTGGGAGAATTTAAAGTTGCGTGCAAATCAAGATGTAATTACTTTAACATTTTAATGTGTTAGGGACACTATTTACAAACCTCACATTTCTCTTCTAAGTACAGTTTAATTTCTTTGCCTCAGTGCCACAGGAACCTTTGCAAATAATTACAAGAATAAAATAGTCTGCCTGTAAACGCAGGGTAAAAGCTGAATCAGTGTTGTGACCTCCAAATTTTCACTTTTTAAAATATTTTGCTGACACTTATAAAGTTCAAGTTGCAGGAAAAAAGTTTCAATGTTAAAACAGACCTATGTTAAAATTTTTTACTTTTTTGTTATTTCTCAATACAAAGTAAAAAAGTTCTTTCAACATATTCAAAGTGCAAAATGGAGTTAAAGTAACAAACTATCTCTACAGACTACAATATGTTGGTGATCCTTGAATTTTAATATGTGTCAGAGTCACCTGGAGTGCGTCCTAAAGTACAGATTCCTGGTCTCCACCCTCAGATTTTCAGATTCAGTAGATCCAGGATAGAGGCCAAGAATTTGCTTTGCTAATAAATTCCCAAGTAGCGCCAATGCTGCTGGCCCAGGGACCACACTTTGAGAACTGCTGCCTTAAGTAATTAGTTCACTGGAATGATTTAATCTACAGAAGACCAAGCTAAGAAATCTGTGAGCTTTACATTGTGGCTATATTTCCTGTTTAAAGAGAAAAAGCACAGACTTAAAAAGTTAAGTTGTAAATACCCTCTGTCCCACAGCTTATTGTGCTGTTGACTCCAAAAAATATGCCTTTGTTTTTCTCATGACTTCATTAGGATGTTTAAAAAGCAGTATTTACCGGTTAAACAGGTGTACTCTTTTATTGCTCATAGCGGCATTACTTGCTTTTTAAGAGCAATAAAGCAACACAAAGATGTTCATATCTCTTAGAATAATAATTCCACTTCCAGGAATATTAAATAGAAGGAAAAAGGTATGTACACAAAGATGGTAAAGTTGTATCCATAGTAGCCATAAATAAGAAACTATAGCCGGGCTCGGTGGCTCAGCCTGTTATCCCGCGCCTTTGGGAGACTGAGGTGAGTGGATTGCCTGAGCCCGCGGGTTCGAGACCCGCCTGGACAGCGAGACCTGATCTCTACAATAAATCAAAAAAATCAGCCGGGCGTGGTAGCGCGTGCCTGTAATTCCGGCTACTTGGAAGGCTGAGGCGGAAGGATCGCCGGAGCCCAGCAGGCGAGGCTGTGGTGGGCGGGAGCGGCCACTGCACTCCAGTCTGGGCGACCGAGTGAGACTCCAACTCAAAAAAAAAAAAAAAAAAAAACTATATAAATGCTTAACTTTAGGGGAACAATTTAATACATTATGGTACCGCAAAAACAAGGTATCATTATACAACCATTGACATAATGATCATGAATATAATGTAGAACTATGAAAAATAATTATGATCTAGTAACAAATAGAGAATAACATTGAAATACGTAAAGATTAATTCACATATGGCAATTAAGATGAAAAATTAAAATAGATGTTTAATGGTGGCTGGTGACCTTTTTTTCATTTCATGTATTGGTTACTAGGATATTCTCTCTGAGCTTCAAACCCTGCAGGAACTCTACAAAACCCATTTCGACCCCGCCAGTGGCTCACTTTGAGGCTCCACCATGAGGGGACGTTCGAGGGAGACGGTAAGTCTGGAGGAGATAAAAAGGACTTGCTTTCTCACATTTGTTTCTTGTTCTGAATCATTCCAACAATGATTCTTTACACCAGCAGTGACATCTAGTTCTAGTTTATAGTATTTTTCATGTACCCAGAAGCAGCCTCACTGCACCCCTTCATAATCCAGTACCAGATGTCTGGCACCTCATCCTCACAGATCTGAGACCCAGTTGCCTGAAACTACTCCTCCAAAGTCTAGTTTTGATCACTTCAACCTTTTCCTTTGTTTCTGTAGTCCTGGGAGCAGTAACAGTTTCCTGATGTTACTACTGCTGTTTATACCTCCATGCCCTCACCTTGCCTTTTTGGTTCTCTATATGTGGTTTTTAATTAATCTATGTCAGTTAAAACACTTGATGGGTATCTTTCTCCCAAGTGCACTTTAGTTGATAAACTTTTCTTTACTATTGTACTATGTTGTCTTTTATATAAAACAGAAAACATCAGTCTCACTGATAATAGACTGATGAGTGAAAAATAATTGAAAGAAACTATAAATACTTAACCAAAATGCTTTTATTTTCTGGAGAAAGATTTTTTTAAAAAACTGATACTTATATAGCTTTACTTTGTGCCAGATAATAACATGAGGTACTTTTGATCTCTGTACGTTGATTTTAGGTGGTTTATCTTCATTCTCAAAGTAACCCATAGACCTGATC
Organism: Carlito syrichta; assembly: GCF_000164805.1. Classification (NCBI taxonomy): domain Eukaryota; kingdom Metazoa; phylum Chordata; class Mammalia; order Primates; family Tarsiidae; genus Carlito; species Carlito syrichta. The sequence goes on from NW_007253505.1 coordinate 232,820, forward strand.
TGAAACTTCATACCACCAAATGACACCTAGACACATTAATACGCAGCTGTCTCCATTTAATGACTACTTACAGAGTGCCTTCTATGGGTCACACTCTGCACCATGTGATGGGATACAAAGTTCTTACTACAAGAAAACCAATAGTTAAGAGAACTTGTAATAAGTGCAGTGATAGAAGTAGGCCCAGGTTGCTATGGAAACAAAAGATATCTTTTGTTTGTTCATACCACTTTCTCTGGTCACTTCAAGTATAGTGAGAAGATTTTAGCAGGGTGGAGAAGGGGCAAAAAACACTTTAGGAAAGGAATCTCACTGGTAAAGGGTATGGAAATATGAAAAAGTATAGCACACTTGAAAATCTGCAAATAGCTTATGGCAGTAAAACAGTTGGCATGCAGCAAAGAGATGGACCTGAGCCTGCTGGTGAAGGAATTTGGAGTCACTGATGGATTTTTAAACAATAGTCTCGATACTTTTAGGACACTTTCTGCCTAGCATGGGTTTTGACAATTGACACATTGAGAGGATTCCATGACCTGCTGTCAGTGTAAGTGGAATGTGTCCCTGGCTGGTTCTTAAACTGCCTTTCATCTTTCCACTCCTCGATCCATCTTTGTTTGCTCTGTATTGATTGCTGCTTGATGTCTCCAAATCCTTGCTTGCTCTGGCCTTTATACTTTGACATCTCTATTGATTACATTTTCTCTGCCTCAAAGCCACCTCCCACTTCTTTCCTCTCATGGATTGTCTCTTATTCCATGGTGCTGTGTTTGTTCTAGGCATGACTGCTCCCATTTGGTCTATACAATTTGGTCCTATTAGACTCTCTAGAACTCTCCTTGACACCTGACCTTGATTCCAGAGGGTTCAAGAAACCTGTGGCAGAGAGTTAGATGTGGAAAAAGTATAGAATTTGGAACTAAACAGACCTGAGTTTATATCTCTGCCCCAACACTTACTAATTTGCTATAGACAGTACTCACCAAGTATTCTATTCTCATACTCACATTTTCAGCCTCCCTTGTACTGGTGTCACATGACTACATCTGACCAATGACCAAATTCTAAGGATAACGTGCCTCACCTATCACTTTCACCTTTGCTTGCTTGCTTTTTTTTTGAGAGAAACATGTTTATATATGTATATTTAATTTAGACTTACACACACACACATATGTGTGTATATATATATATTTCCTCCTTTCTCAGAGCATCAATTATCCAGCTTTGCTTTCATGGAAACCCATTCCACATGATGTAGATACAAAGTGGCAAAGCCTCCTTCATCCTGGGTATCTTAATAACTGTATGGAGTAGAGCCCCCCACCAACCCACATTGGATACATAATATGAGTGAGAATAAATAAACACAGTAAGTATAATAAATATGTATTGTGTTAAAACACTTGGATGAATTGGTAAAATGGGGAATGATCTATGATATAAAAGTCGGGTTGGTCCATGTGCCATTTTTCCCAGCACAATAATATTTTGTCTACTGAGTAATAGGAGTGAAACACCAAGTGCATTACAATAAGAAATGAGTACTAGAGTTGGAACTAAGCATTAGTAAAAACCTTCTTCAATTGTCCTTTGACTTGCCTACACCTCTGTATTTCTGGTTATGCCAGTTTTTTCCTCTTTATCCTTCCAAAATCCTCCCCTATTTCTTTGTGTTTGATATCCAAATGGTTTAGCTTTCACGTGTTTCTGTTTTGTCCTTGATTGCCACCTGACCTGCTACATTCCAGCATAGGACTTATTTTAGGGTGTCTCTGGTATCTTCACATTCATGTAACTTAGAAATGTGGCCAGGTATCTGTATTATATTTCTGATATAATATTAGATAAGAAATACAGGAGGAACAAGGCAGGGCACAAGTGGAGTGGAGAGTTATTGAATGTAATGCTTGTAGAAACAGTTAGCTATGTAAGAAGTTCAGGAAAAAATGTAAGGGTTAGAGATGTAAATTAGCTTTGGAAGACAGAGGCTTCTCGGAAGTAGTTGAAATGATGGGTGAGAAAGAAGCTCTCCCATGAGATGATAAATAGACAAGACAAAGAGACTTAGACACAAGACACAGAGACACCAATATTTAAGGAGCATTGAAGAAATGATGAAGCCATTTGCACACAATGGAATCCAGAGAAAGAATAACATTTAGGAATCATTTACCATTCTAAGTGCTATACCCTATTAAGGCAAAACAAAGCACATAGCCCACTCCCTTAAATTTTATAATCTACAAATTTAACACAACAGAAAATGACCTGTGAATGAGAAACATGTAATTTATTATGAAATTTAAAATAAGAAAATTCTTGAATGTTCTTTATGTAGGCTGATTCACAGCCAACTGATCAGGGATTCAAATTGAGAGCCTAGCTTATAGAATGTGCTTCCTTGGTCTTACCATCAACTGGCATCCTGCTAAAAAACAAACTCACTAGCCCAAAAGATAAGTCCTCAGACCTTCCTAACATCTTTGGGCTTCTCTGACAACAAATTCTTCTCAGCATATATTTCCTTACAGAAATCTTTAGGACGAAGCAGATGCAAAGCCTAGGCACCACTGAATTTCAAATTTGAAAATTCTGAAAAAAGGAATATGCAAGAGTACTTGAAATCCAAATATCCTAATATTTAAAAACGAGAATCATGACTATTGGAAGAGACAGGCTAGCTAGTTTTATATTAATCCATGAAAAAATACTAGAAGTGATTATTAAATATGAGTTGTAAATATCACCAGCTACCAACATGACTTAATTAACAAAGAAGCAAATCTCATTGCTTTTAATAGGAGACAAAAATAACAACTCATAGGATTGACATGGACATTATATCTAGTGCTCAGGAAAGTATCCGGTTGTCTCAGTTTTCCCAAAATGAAGAGAGTTCTCAAACATAGGATTTTCTATTTTAAAACCAGACAAGTCTCAGGTAAACCAAGGTATGTTGGTCACCCTACTATGATGTTCTTGTGGGCAAAGTGATTGACCATGGCCTGAATGATACTATCGTTAGAAAAAAACACAGTTGTTTAAATAATTAAAGTTTATAAGTGTTGATAATTTGTTCTCATTCAGTGGGGAGAGCGGTCTCTAGTGGTATATTATAGAGCTCTTTCTTTCACTGTGTGCTGCTCAAAAGTATTACCTTTTAGGAAAAACTATGGGGGGAGTCAATATATGTCTGAGGACAGGGAGACACCCCTTATCAACAAGGGTGCCTGAGCGAAGCATATTTGTATACCTAACCCTTAACTGTACCCCACAATATCAAAATTAAAAATATTGGGAAAAAAAAGTATTACCTATGACTTGAATCAGAGGAGGAATTTTTAGCAAAATCATAGATGATACAAACATGGAGATTTGATAAAGATTTGTTTACCTATATAAAAATATTCATCAAGCACCTATTATGTTCTGTAAACATTTATAGGTCCTAAATACAGCAGAGAACAAGCCAGACAAATATTCTACCCTTGTGGTAGACAAATGAAAATATAATGAATAACCAGGAAGTGAGATGTAAGAAAAAATTAATCTGCTTAAGAAGCCAGAGATTGATGGGCAGTTAGGTGATAACTTGAATAAATATATGATTGAAGAGCAAAAACTATGAGAAGAACTGGAAAATAAGAAAATAATTAAGTTCAAGGACCCTGAAATAGGAATGAGACTTGCCCCATATTTTAACATACTTTGCCTCAAATATGCAATATTTACAAAGCTTTATTTATTAATTTTACACCTTTTTACTACATAAAATAGGGCATAACCAAGGTTTTGTGTTATCCCAGCAATCTAAAAGAACCATGTAATTTTAATAACAATGCAAGAGACTTTTGAGAAAAGAAAATAATTGTAAGTCATGGTTGTGAGTATAAAGAATTTTCTGTGTCTGGTCTTCTTTACCCAGTGAGGGGAAGTGGTATCCCAAGTTGCGGATTGTCCTGAAACCCAGAGTTGAGTGGGGAGGTGACCCACTGTGGAACAAAGTGTGATCAAGCCTAAGCTCCAGGTGGGGGTGAAAGGCAAATACGAAAAGGTGTTTGTATTTATTTTGCTGAAATTTCAAGTTGGAAATCAAGGAGCACCTGAAACATCAACTTTGTGAAAAGAGGTAAAAAACAAAAGAACACTGAGATTTAACCAGATTAGGCAAATAAGAAAAGAAGCCCTCGAGCAACACTCTGCAGAGTTCTCTTGGTTTGCCTGGGACTTGTCTTGTTTTAAAATAGAAAGCCTTGTGTCTGGACTTTCCAATTAACACAGCCAAGTCCAAGGTGGGGAGAGGGCTGCTAAAGGTTTTGAGCTGTTTCCTACAATCAAAGTCTCCAGCCTGCCAAAGAAGAATTTCAAAGTACCTATGTTACTTAAAAGGTACTCTTAGAAAGTTGCTTAGTTGGCAAACCTCCTAGTAACATACAGAGAAGCATGGGTCCCTTCCTTTTCTCTTTCTTCTAATCCTTGTCCTAGAGCCTTTGGGGGAAAAAAAGAGGAATTTCAAATCTGATTGATCAGAGTCTAGCCCACACATTCATTCACCATTCTTAGGTGTTTGCGTCAGTTATCTATTGCTGCAAAAAAAAAAATTACCCCAAAACATAGTGGCTTGAATGTCACTCATCATTCTCTGGGTCAGCAATTTGCTCTGGACTCAGTTGGGCATTTCTTCTGCTGGTCTTGAGGCTCAGTGGGGACTGGATGGTCCATAATGGCCTCACACACATGTCTAACAGCTCATGCTAACTGTCATCTGGGCCTCTCTCTCTCTCTCTCTTCCATGTGGCACGACATCCACAAGGAGACTGGCCTGACTTCTTCACATGCTCATCACAAGGCTCCCAAAAGCGGGGAGCAGAAGCCACAAAGTCTTTTGAAGCCTTGACACCGGAGCTTATACAACACACTTCTGCTACATTATATGAGTCAAAGCAAGTCAAAAGAGCAACCCAGACTCAAAAGATAAAGAAATGAACTCCACCTCTTGATGTAATGTTGTACAGGAGGGACTTTGGCAAGTATCTACTGAGGGTAAGAGGTCACTTAGCTAAATGCAATCTTCTTTTCTACTTCCTTCTTCCTAGGGGCTAAATAAGATCTTATCCCAGCCTTCCTCCTCTCTCCCATCTTTCTCTGGCAGTCTCCTGCAGGAAATAGAACAGGGCCATCTTGTTTTCTCCATCACCTCCTCCTACCATGCAGCTGTTGGGGAAGCTGAGGCTCTCTCTTCTCTCAAAGAAGCATTCAAGCAATCAAGAGATCCCATTCATTTAGATGGTCTGAAAATGAGAGACACATGCTCCTGCACCACTTATGAAGGCCAGCTTTGGAGTAGTAAACAGTTATCCAAGGAATAAAAAGGTGATCCTTTGATATTCTTCATGATGTGCCCTTGTGTGCATGGTTTCCTGAAAAACCTCACAGAAGAGAGAATTATCCAATTCTGAGCGAAGGCAGAATTCTAGTTTTCCTTTCTCCTTGGCTATAATGCCAACTAGTAGAAACAAGGCCCCACCCTCATTTTTTACAAATACGAAATGAAGCCTCCTTTGTAAAAACTTCCGGAATACCTTCCCTTCCCCACTTAAGCCAACACCCTACCTGCTCTCTTTCTCCTATCTCCATACCATGTACACCTATTATACTACACTATACTTGTTTATTTTACTTATCTATCTCCCCAATAAATGATGAGGTCCTCAATTCATACATATTTGTAATGCTAACTACACAGTGATTGGCACAGGGTAAGAGCTCTATAAATGTTTGTAAAATAGAAGCGAATTGAATAGATTATGATAGTGATATGAATTCTGACCTTCAAAACCGTACACTAACAGATAAGCTAATGCAGCTCAGAGTATCTTCACATGCAAAGGGACTTGGGCAATATCTCTGGCTTTGTGTAATCTGCACAAGGAAAGAAAACTTCCTGAGATATTCCACAGAGACCACAATCCCGTTCACTTTTCTTTTTCCTGGAACACTTTATCTTTCTTTGGTAAGAGAGAAAGTGTGTATGTGGGGAATGTTTATATATAAGAAGAGGGATGAACTTTGTGATTAATAGGACCTTAAAATACAGCAGAATTCTATGCCCATTACTGATTTGTCTCAAACTTTTCCTTTCTGATATCCGTGTTTATAAGGAGACATTATTTAACCTGGCAAAGAGTCTTCCCTGATTAATTCTGATTTTTAAAGTTCATATTCAAAACTGAAAGGGAAGCATGCAACCACTGGGATCACCAGAAATGGAATAAATTGTGAAAATCCAGACCAGAAACCAAGTCTGCAATGAGCGAGCCATGAAAAAATGATAAGGAAAAGTTAAATCTTCGGCATAGAATTCAAATGAGAATGAAAAGAAAAACTTCTTAATTCTTATGTTACTTACAACTTTTCCATCAATGAAAATGAATATCAAATTGGAAAGGGTACAACAAGCTTGATTAAGAGGAACTGAAGCCCAAGATAAGTAAAGAAGTGAGAGACACTTCAAATGAGCTGGTGTCTCCAAGTCCTAAATAAGTGAGATGCTGTATTGGGGAGATGGGAAAGAAGGATGAGAAAGGGAACAGACATTTATTGGGCATCTCCTTCATTCTAGGCTCTTGCTACTCTGAGTGTGGTCCCTGGACCAGCAGCATCAGCATCACCTAGAAGCTTTTTAAAAACAGAGAATCTCAGGCCCTGCCGCAGACCTGATATATCAGAATCTGCATTTTAACGAGGTTCTCTGGCAATTTCGCATACACATTGAATTTCTAAACACTGATCTAGGAACTATGTTAAGAGATTTGTATACATCATTTCATTTAAACTTTCCAAAACCCTATGAGGTCGTTTTAAAACCTCTTATTGTGGATGAAAAATCTCAAGCTCAAATAAAATAAGTGGCTTACCCTCTGTCATGGTTAGTAAGCAGTGCGACCAGAATTCAAACCCTTGTGGAGTCCGGCATTTCCAAAGTCCATGATACAACTGGGACTTTGAAACATAATGCTTTCTATCATAAATAATTCATAGATACTAACATAAAACCACCCAGTTAGAATTATTCCTTAAGAACTAGGAAGAAAAGTCCAAATGGCCCCTGAAGATATACTTACAATTTTTAAGAAAGAAGCAAAGATCAATTCTTAAACCTACAGAGTGGAAATAAGGGGCTGGGGAAGATTGCAAAATTCTAAGTTTCACTCATTCACTGTTTATTGAGCGTGTACTATACCTGCCATGCACAATTCTAAGTTCTTGGGATGTATCAGTAAACAAAACAAAGATTCCTGCCCTCATGAGCTCACATTCTTGGTGGGAGGTGGGGAGAACAATAAATTGACATAAGGTAAAGTAAATTAAATAGTTAATCATTAAAAGGAACTGGTCTATGGGGGAAATGACAAAGAGATCTGAAGTACAGGAAGAGAGTGGCACAGTTTACAATATGAAATAGGATAGAAGGATGAGCCTTGTTGAAATGGTGAGAACTAAGAGAAGTTCTGAAAGTAATGATAGGGTATGCCAAGCAAATATCTAGGAGAAGAATGCTGGAGTCAAGACCCTGATGTGGAGGCATGTTACAGGGACAGAAGGAGGTCAGTGTGGGTGGAGCAGGACCAGCAATAGAAGAGATGGAATTATGTCTTTTGCAGCAACATGGATGCAGCTGGAGATCATCATCCTAAGTGAACTGACTCAGAAACAGAAAACCAAACACCACATGTTCTCATTCATGTGTGGGAGTTAAATGGTCACAAACATGGAAATAATAGACACTGGGGACACCAATAAAGGGGGAGATAGGAAGGGGTGTTAGAGTTCAGAAATTACCTATTAGGTACAGTGTTCACTATCTGGAGAATGGGTCACCTGAGACCCAATCCCCACCATTACACAATATGGCCAGGTAACAAACATACATGTGTGCATCCTTAATCCAAAATAAAAATGCAATTAAAAAAGAGAGATAGTCAGATAGGCCATTGGGGACAGTCATGCAGGGACACATGGGCCATTATGAGGACTTTGTACTATACTCTGTGTAAATTGCAGAGCCATCAGCAGAGGAATGACATGATCTGATTTCATTTTTTTCTAAAGTTAAATCTAGATGCTATGTTGAAACTAGAATGTAGCGGGGTAGGATAGAAACAAAAGGATGTAAGCTAAATAAAGTAGGGTCACAACTTACACAAGGTTAGGTTTTAAAGTTAAAAGCTTTGAATCTTGTCACTGTGTCATCAAGAAAGTACAGATGTATTGGATGACATATTTAGCAATTATGCTGCAGAAAAAAATTAACTGCTTTGTGAGATGCGATTTTCTTGTTATGACTCTCCCCGCCAAAAGAGAAAAAGCTATAGGAAGACCAAGATCAATTCAATATAGCACAGGATTTCTGTACAGTAAAAACTTTTCTATCACTGATCATCATGTATAAGTGTGGACTTATCTACATGACAGAGCCTGCTTCTTAAAAGGGAATTCAGGAGTGGGTTACACAAGATGCCCTTTCAGATTTCTTCTAACCTTGCAATTCCATCATCCTAATCCACACCAAAGTAACTTCATTTCTAGAGTTCTAGAGTTCTAACACTGCAATAGTTTAAGGCCATTGTTTGAAAGCCACCTCCTTAGAAAATGTACCTTTACTTCCAATCTCATGGTGGCAATCTTGCCCCAGGTCCCAGAACAACCATTAAATATAAATAGAGACAGGCAACCAAGATCAAGGACAGACAGTCCATAATCCCAAAGGCCCCTTTGTATGAGAGGGCAACATCACTCTTTCTCTCTCCTTTGTACTTTTTCCCTCACTCCACTTCTCAATTTGCTTCACTAGTATCATAATACCCCTATGACTCAGATGGAACAAGTAGGGCTTACTAGTATATTAAGTGAGCTCAAAGGTTGGAATAATGGGTGGTTGATTAATGAAACCTGTCAACATGAAGAAAATTTCCAATGACATGCCCATGGATCTGGTCAAATATTTTACAATGGCGCCAGTACATACGAAGTACATTTGCTTACTGCCAGGAACACAACAGTCTTCTTTCTAAGCATACAACCCCAAATATGAGGCCAAATCAATATATTCAAACTATCTTCTGAACAACTTCCAAACATAGTTTCTGCTTTCACCTATAAAATGGTAGCCACCCATATTAGAGAGGTGCTTTGGAAACCAATGTAAAAGTTGTTTGTTGGTTTCAGAATCCATGATCTCCAGAGAATGTCCATTTCTCCCTGAGTTCTACCACTATCCTATTTAGGTGCTAGTTTTCATCATTCTACACCCCTGCACTAAATGATATATTGAATCACGATGAATACACTCCCTAAACAAAAGTGAATAAAAACCAGAACCGCATTAAGATACCAACAACTACTAAAAAATTCAAATATTTCAATGGTAAGTGAGAAAAATAACTCCATCGCCCTCATTTCTCTATAGCCCATTCAACAATCTCCTTGCCTTCAGCCAGAATTTCAGGAGGGTGGAATTTTTTACCAAGAAGGATGGTTCAACTCAACCAAAAGGTCTGGGAATTTGGTTCATATTTGTTCCCCTCTATAGAGATGCTACCCCTCTTATGCTGGAGATTCTCTCTGTTTCTATTTTCCTTTATATTGTCATCCTCTTTCACCTTTGCCAAGTCAAGTATAGAACCACCCAACTAAGCTGCTCCCAGATTCCTAACCCACAGAAATTGAAGTAATAAATATTTATTGTTTAAAGCTACTAAATTTTGTAGTAACCTGTTACACAGCAATAAATAACAAATACACGAGGATTTCAGATGGCCCAAATGTGGTCAAAGTCAAAGTAGGAGAATAATAACACATCAGGTCAAAAATGAAAGCTAGAGTCATATTGCAGGGTATCTTAAATGCCATGCTAAGGAGTCTAGAATTCATCTTCAGCAGCAATGAGTATTTTTGAATAGGAGATTTTTTCAAAGGAGTGTGTTAGAAAGATTGGTCTAGCAGACCTGCATGAGCTAGACTAGAAAAAGAAAGAATGAAAGTAAGAAAAATATATCATTCATACAAACATTCCGTGTCAGCATGTCCTGCCTAAACATATCAAATTCATTCTGCCCTGAATATGTTTTTCATACACTCAGTTCACTTGAGATGGGTGGCAGGGCTCATGACCAAATCATATTTGAATTCTCCGAAACATTTATCACAGTACCTTGCACATAGTAAGTATTGAGTGATATGTGAATTATGAATAAAACGTCCCTAAATTTGCTTCAATTTCCTGCAGACAGGATAATAGTCTTTTCATAATATTTTGTTCATATACCTAATAGACCACATCTCAAATCTTGGCCTTATACTACCAGTTATACTTCTTTTAATTCCCCATACAGTGTGAACCCCGTTAGGGCAGTCAGGACCAGCTACATAATTTTCTAAGTCAAAGGCAAAATAAAATTGCTAAGCCCCTTGTTTCAAAATGAGTAAGAATTTTAAGACAGTGACAGGGTGGCAGGAGACTTCTGAGCAGAGGGCCCAGTGTGCACATTTGACACCTCAGAAGCTGACCTTGAGGGCAATAATTATTTCTTATGTAATGTTTTAGCCATGATTTTTACCATAGGAATGTTTGGTAAATGTTGATTAAATGTACTGAATGAACAATGAATGTCAGGAGTTCTATGGAAAGGTACAGTTTGCTTGGGAAAAGTTTAACATAAACGGAGTTCACCCAGTAGTTGAGATGGCCTGTTTACGGCACAGTCAGGAGTGCCATCTGCTGCTATCGCCCCCACCCCTACTTGGGCTGCTTCCCCTGATTGCCTGTATTGCAGAATTTATACACACATATCCTCACATGGTCCAAAAGCCCTGTTTGTCCTATGATGACTCACACTCTAAGGGATGCTGGCTTTGGTTTCATTGTTTATTAGATTTCCCTTATGTAATGGCAAACACAGTGATTTAATAAGCAAACAGCTGAAGAGATTTTCTAGGCAAAAACAACGTATGAGCTAATAACATAAGGCAGTAAGGGTTGGTACCCATAAAATAAAGAAAACAAGACTGAATAATTTAAAAACATGCTGCAGACAATTAATTTTTGAGAAATTCAGAAGGGCAGAAAAGTGCATATTGATCACCTTTCCTGAGGGATGGCACACACCTCAGAGGTAAGCTATAGCCGTGAAGAATTGTTTTATCTATTGGACAGGCGAGACAATTTATTGAATCCTTTCTTACTACAGGTGAGTATCTTACCCACAAAACACAAATATTTATCTTCGTACCTGAACAATGCCTCTCTGAAACACTAAGGAAAAGAAGTTGCTTGAAAGACATTAGTCCTTCCCTCCTCTTCCCCCTCATTTTAGGCAAGTTGCAGCCTCAGCTCAGAACTGCAGGCAAAGTTTAGCAATTGTAATGGTGACCCCCAGTGGCAACTGTTTGCAAATGAAAGACACTGTTTCTCTGCCAAGGATGTCAATTTTATTTAAATGCTTTTTAAGAAGGATATTGGCAATTTTGTTGAACTGTAATAAAAACTAACTGCATGTTGGATCCAAAAAAATCAATTTACTCTCTTCTACTTTATTGTCACTAGTTAAGCATATGAGTTTTCCTTTCAAAAGAGACCCTTTTTAAAGTAAAAAGCAGAATCTCTGGAAGGCCTGCTCAGCAATGCTATGATGGTTGTTTTCTTAAAGACAGAAGCGAAAATAAAGTCTAACATCAAACCTGGGTTTACTTTTACCCATTAGTGTCCACTGAGTTCTGAGAGTCAGCCTTGGTGGAAATGTAAGAGGCAGTTACTTAGGTAAGTCCAATTGAACTCTGGAAAGATAATTGATAATTCAACTGAACTCTGGAAAGACATATATGTGTGTTCAATGGGCAACAAAGCAAATTAAGGAGGTGGGGCTTGCCCTCTAGAAACTTCCATTCAACACAAGACAAAAGAAATCAGACCAAAGAAAGCAAAAACTCAATAACAGTGATTTGAACAGTAACTAACTTCAAATAATGAACTGTAGAGCTGTACACAATATTCGATTTTTATAGTTTGGACCTTTTGTTTTGAAACACATATGCAAAGAAAGAAGCAAGAATATACTATCAGTTTATTAAACTATTAAAGACTTTATTAGATAAAATTCACATGCAGGTGCCCTTAAAAACATCCTTCATATGACTTAAACTATTGAAATAGACTAAACAGATATGTGTTTGGTAGGCCAGGCTAAACTGCTGTACTCAAACTTTGCTGCAACATAAGAATAACCAGGGAAGATTCTGAGAGTCCTGAAATCCAGACTATACCCCAGACATATTATATCATAATTGCTAGGGCTAGGGCATAGGCATCACTATTTTTTTAGAGCTCCCTGATTTCAAGAAATTCCCATGTGGAGCCAAGGTTGATTGGCTGCCTTAGTTTGACCATGGATTAGCATATCATTTACCTAACATTTAGTTTGCCTATCTCAGAAAATTTACGTGTTATCTACTAAGAGTCTACCATAGTATCAACTGAGGAGCTTTTTTAAAAAATCCCAATGTCCAGGCTGTACCCCCAACCAATTTCATCAGACTTCATGAGGATAATACTTTACCAGTGTATCAGCATTTTTAAAAGCTCCTCAGGTGATTACAAAGTGCAATCAAGTTTGAAAAACACTGCACATCAAAATATTAAGACCAAAAAAAGCCCCAACTTAGCATAACTTAATCATTTTAAAACACAGCATTTGTTTATTATTGATTATTCTTTGAGGCTACAAAGAGATATCCCTAAGAACTTGGAAATACAAATGAAGGCTGCCTACTGAAAATAAACACATAAAGGTACTACATAGAAGTGAAACCTGTCGTAACATAGTCAACTCTGAGGGGGGAAAAAGCAGATTAATAAGGTTAAATAGCATTCTCCAAGGCTCTCGCCCAGTGGTTCTAATCCTGGCTATACTTTAGAATCACCTGGGGGAGCTTTTGAAACCTGCCAATGCCTGAGTCCCAATCCCAGGACTTTTTATTTAATTGATTAAATTGATAGATTTAAAAAGCTCCCCAGGTGATTCTAATGTGCACCCAGCATTGAAAACCACTGCCTGAGGCAAATCAGGAATATGTCAGTGTGCCAAAACTGCAACATAGACTACGTACCAAGAGATGCAAAGATAAAGTGAGTATTTACAGAACATCACAATGAAGCATAAATAAAAGTAACAGAGATGGAATTTCAACAATGGTACACAGCTCTGTCAAAGAAAGTATTTGATAAGGAATTTCAAATACCCTGGTACAGCAACTCCTCAAATAGGATGATTTGTTCATCTGTTTTAACTGAGGGAATATTCACAACATTAGCTTTGTTTCTTACTTAGTGAAGCAAACTTTGGGTTACATATTGAATGACCAAAGGTGGTGCAGACATCAAATGGTTCTGTGCTCTGATAGTTATTACTTATGCAACCTTTGGCATCTTGGTGCCTGTCTCCATCTTCTGTGCATTTACCCCTCCCCCCAAAAAAAATCCTCAGCAAGGTCATGGCCAACCCTAGCCAATGTTCCCTCCTAGGCATGTTGCCACTTCCTTCTACAAATTTCAATATTGATAACTCTAAGTTTTTAAATATAAGTAATCAGCTACTATTCATTACTTCTGAAACAAATATAAATATTGAAGCTTCTTAAATAAGTTCTTATTTTACTTTTATTCACACACACAAATAATTGTTATTAGAAATTAAGCTTCAAACAACTGATAACTCCTGCCCTTATTTTTTCTCCAATGTGTTCTCCACATACTTATGAACTTCTAAAAATTCAACTTTTTGGTTTGTTGAAGAAGTTTATTTTATTTTTACCAGTGCTCTGATTCTTCACCAGAAGTGAGGGAAGTGTGTATACATTCATATATATATTCATATTCATATTAGACCTGTCAGTTTTCCAAATAAAAATTTCCCATCTGCAGGTCTGATAAAGCAACCACATATAGCTTTTCTCTCAACAACACAAACTCGTTTTGAGAGCTCTCATCAGAAAGCTCAATCTTATATAAGTATTGCCCAATTACTAGTTGAAACGATATAAAACAATATAAATGCAGAATATTTCTTCATATTCTGTAAAATTATGTTTATGATATTGGTCAACGTCTCTATTATGAAGTTTCAAACCCAATGACTTCTTTTTGAAATTTAAGGGTAGAACCTCTCTCTCTCTTGTTAAACATGAATTTCCTTTGACCCATCATAGAAAACAGTGTAAGTCGCTATTTCCACTGTCCTGTCTCTATAGCCTAGAAGCTCAGAACCAGCTCTAAAAACAATTTGAAGAGCCTTAGTAGGTTGAGGAGTTAATGTGATGTAAGTAAAGTGATTAGATATAAATAACACTATCATGAAGCTTGGTTATGAAAGGGAGGAAAGAGATAGTAGAGTGACTAAAAGAACACATTGTCAAGAGACGGTTTGGGGCTTTTTGTTAATTTTGTAGGATGGGACACAGGAGAGTATGCAAAAATTAGAAAGTACATTTCCTAAGAAATCAGGAATCACTGGGATCCAGAGTATGAGTGAAAGGCTGAGTTTTATCTATAAGAAGTACATCTTCCTTTGTGACAGGCCAAAAATTTTCATGCGACTAGGTGTGGTTCCAGAAGCTAAAGAAGTTGGTTTCTGTTTTCTCTTGCAAGATGCACAGTGGTTGACAGAGTTGTAAACAAAGTGAAAGAAGAGATGGTGGGGTAGTAAGTTTGAACATGGTGGAAATGTACATGGATGCTGAAATGAATAGGAAAGAATCAATGTTGACAGTCAAGAATGGGAATCATAAATTTGTAATGGTACCAAGACAAGAGACTGATACTTTCTTTAGGGGTACACAGAGGTCCATGTTTAAAGCTCTGATGACATGCAGAGAAGGTTGTTGGGCTTTTGCTTATTTAGTTTTTTTTTTTTCTTCCTGGTGAATACAGTGGAACAACAATGGCACAAGATGATTAAGGATATTGGCAAGAGAGTGGAGGAAGTGATAGCCTATGGATAAGGTTCTATCCTAAAGGGATTGACAAGAATAAACTAGAGAAGTCAAGGAACCCAAGGTAGAAAAGGAGAACTGGAAAAATGGAGGCAGAGAACTGAAAAAAATTGTAGGGTGTGTTAAAAAATGAGATGTGAACAAGTTTTAAGATTTCAGAGGAATCCTAAGAGGTGACAAGATATTTTCATGAAAGTAGGTGGCTGAGTGGGATGGAAGTGAAATTCATTAAAGTAAAGGAGGTTAAGATAGGAACAGATCTGTGTGTTTTATAGGTCTTCCTTGTTAACTTTACCCACCATGACAGGAGGATAGAAAATAATGCTGTGAACCAGGTATCAAATGTTCAATGGATGATCGCACAGACAATGAGTCTAAGAAAAAAGGCAACGAGAAAACTATAAGGTGAGGCAGCTAGATGACATGAGCTCCAGAAGAAAGGCACAAGAGTACGCAAATATACAGCAGATCAGAATCACCACTGAGAAAGCCAATCCCCACAGGCAACCCTGAATAAGTAGGCAGGTAGTTACTCATCCACTGGGGAGAGCTGCAGGAAGGGCAGTCCCTTTGGAGGATTTGGTTAGGGCAGGGTAGTAGAAGGAACATTCTGTGAGGAGATTGAGGACGCCATGAAATGGCTGTTCGAATGTCCAAAAGGAAAAGTTTAGACTGAATAGGAATGATGAGGGTCAGGGGAAAAGAGAGCAGTGTAGAAATTAGAATAGAGGAAAGAATGCAGGAAAGCAGAGGAGAATATATTTAGAACATTGTTAAGTTGCCCAGGACAATCATTTCCAGCATTCCTCTGATGGAAAAGGAATCCAAATACCTATGGTGAAAGTCAGCTGTGGCCTTAATTAATTGTTTCTGGGGCAGTTCACTTTGCCAGATTTTTTATTTTTATTCTTATTTTTGAAACTTTGCTTTTAATATGACTTTAATGGTAAGCCTTTCAAATTCTTTTTGGAAGTACAGTAAAACATCTCTTTTAAAAAATAAATATTTTAGCCGGGCTCAGTGGCTCAGCCTGTAATCCCACACCTTGGGAGGCTGAGGTGAGTGGATTGCCTGAGCCCGTGGGTTCAAGACCTGCCTGGGCAACTTGGTGAGACCTCATCTCTACAATAAATCAAAAATTAGCCAGGCGTGGTAGCGCGCGCCTGTAGTTCCAGCTACTTGGAAGGCTGAGGCAGCAGGATCGTCGGCGCCCAGCAGGTCGAGGCTGCGGTGGCCGGGAGCGACCACTGCACTCCAGTCTGGGCTACAGAGTGAGACTCCAACTCAAAAAAATAAAAAATAAATATTTTGATAAAATAAAACTTTAGATAGCTCTAAACCAGGCTTGTTTTACAATATGATTCAGTATTAATGAATAACTGTTAGCATTTATTGAGTCTGGCATTGGGCATAACTTTACAAGTATTACCTCATTTACTTCCGATAACTGTAAGAAATAGTGTTTTTCCCCAATTTTCAGAAAAGGAAACCAAAACTTAAAGAAGTCATGAAACATCTAGTAAGTACTGCCCAGTATTTCATTTCAAACTGTAAAACCTAAACCTGTTTAAGGACACTGTGGGAACTTTACAAAGACAAAAGAGAACAGGATAGTAAAAAAAAAAAAAAAAAAGTTCAAAGTGGATTAGGTAATTTTTTTTTTTTTTAGATGGGGCCTTGTTATGTTGCCCAGGCTAGTATTGAACTCCTGGGATCAAATGATCCTCTCACCTCAGCCTCCCAAAGTGCTGGGACTACGGGCACATGCCACAGGCTATTGAAATAATGATAACAAATTAGGTAAGTGGTTAAGAATTTTTATCTACCCTCAGAATGATGCCTTAAAGAATGACAATCATGGCAACTATTTAACTACTAATATAAAAAGTTAGGTTTATGTGTCTTCTTCCAAGAGATCAAAGCCCTTGGATAGGAATTTTTCTTTGAAGCCACACTATGGAGCTCTGTATTCTATGTCAGTTTTGAGAGTAGAGGCATATCTCTTTGCTTAACAGTTAGAAATGTGAAACACAAAGACTTTCTATTATTTTATCTATTTTTAGGCAGTAAAAACTAGGTCTTCTTCCCCAATATCATATCTGGGTAAAAGATTTGGCTCAATGGACAAAGGAGAAAGTAGTAGTTACACTGCTGATTTATAGGGTCTACCTCTAAAATCCTTAAAAACTGTGTTTGTTTATTTTACTAAAAATATTTCCTTCCTTCCTTCTCAACTATTTCAAAGAACAATAAAAATGGAGACTAAGACTTTTTAAAAATAAACTAGGTTATATAAAATAGGAACAACAGTTGCAGCAATGTGCTGTCCTCTCATATTCCCCTATAGCATGTTATCTATGGAATCTGAGCTGAGAGTTTCCAAGAAATCATAAAAAGTAGAGTCTTTAAAGATGAAGATATTTGGGTGCGAATCCCAGTTGTGAAACCATCTGGATCTTTGATCTTGGGCAATTGAGTCTTGATTTCTTCATCTATAAAATGTGAAGCAAAATACTTTGGAAGTTGTTGAAGGATAAAATGAGCTAAGTTACAGAGTCTGAAACAGAGAAAGTATTCACGAATGCTATATTCTCTGGCAGTCTCCCTTCCCAGTAAAATAATATCTTTCCCTCATTTCCCAACTAGTTTTAGAATAAATACTACTGCTCAAGGTTGATTCAAATATATCTTAGGTTTGGTTTGAGCAGTGGTTTTACCTACCTCTCTGTCCCAAATATATATATACACACACACACATATATATATAACACTAATTATATATGTAATGTGACTACTCCAGAAACTTTGCAAATGTAGTTTCTGTTTCTGTCTAGTTCATTCAGAGCAATTTGACTTGGATCATTCCCTGTACATAGTGGCATTAAATAATTATTGACAGAATGTATTTACTTTAAGCCATCATTCTTTTTTCTACTGGCAAATAATTAACAAGATTTCTTCCGAGGATTAGTCTACATTTTGAAGTTTAAATGTCTTGTCACCTGAGGAGCAAGGATGATGTATTGTACAATAAGAGTGGTACAATATCAAGGCTCAAGCTGGAAATTGTGAATTCTGAACCCAGAAGTCTTAGAATTTTCCATTTCAGTCAATGCTGTTCTTGATTCTGAGATTTTCTCATCACTGTTTTTATATGAAGTCTAGACAACTGAAACACGTCTGGAACATTCACTAATATTTCATTCATTGGACAGGATTCTTCTCAACAATCTGAGATGCATTCATTCAGACATGCCAATATGTCCCTGATTTCCCAGTAAATCTTATATACCTCCTGAAAGAGCAAAAACTTCATCAACTCAGCATCCCCCAAACGTAAAAACATTAAATGTGCTCATTTCTGAAGAAAGCCCTTTTAAAGTTGCTGTGTTTTGCTTTTGTTTTGTTTGTTTATTGTTGGTTTAATAAACACCAAGAACCACACCAATGTAGGATATACTATTACCCCAGATCTACCCTTCCATTTTTTCACTGACCTCTATTCCTTCATCTACAGAGGTCAAGAGGGAACCCAGACTCCCATGCTTCTAGAGATTTTCCAAATCTCTTGTACTACCTAACCTTCTAACCTTTCCGTGATTTTTTATTTCAAGATCATTAACTCAAATCCCATCATACCCTTCACTTCTCTTTGTATCAGTCACCAACCCAAGACTCTTGGTTTATCCTCAAGCTCAGAATTTTCATTACCATAGGACTCTGCATATCTCTTTTCTGATTCTATTCCCCACCCACCCACAACTTCTGAACCCTTTCTTCCATGTCCTTTAAAAATAGTTCTCAAACATTTTTGTCACATGATTCCTGTAAACTCCTAAAAATTGGCTGGGTGCAGTAGCTCACAACTGTTATCCCAGCATTTTAGGAGGCCAAGGCAGGAGGACTGCTTGAGCCCAAGAGTTCAAGGCAAGCCTGGGCAACATAGCGAGACCTCGTCTCTACAAAAAATACAAAACTAGCCAAGCAAGGTGGCACTCACCTATAGTCCCAGCGCCTCAGGAGGCTGAAGTGGGAAGATTGCCTGAGCCCAAAACGTCAAGGCTGCAGTGAGCTGTGATCATACCACTGCACTCCAGCCTGGGCAATAGAGAGACACCTCAACTTAAAAAAACTAAAAACTTAAAATTATTGAAGACCTCCAAAGAGATTTTGTTTATGTGGGCCATATTTGTTGTATTAGAAAGTTTTAAAAAATTAACATTTACTTACTATTTAAAACTAATAAACCCATTACATTTTCATATAAATTACATATTTTTATGAAAAATCTAATTTTTAAAACAAAAAAGTAAGAAAAGTGGTATTATTTTACATTTTTGCAAGTCTCTTTAATGCCCAGCTTAATAGAAGACAGCTGGATTCTTATATCTGCTTCTGAATTCAATCTGTTGTGATATGCTATTTTAGCTGAAGTATATGAAGAAAATTCAGCCTTACCCAGATATGTGGTTAGAAAAGGGAGACTATTTCAAGTATCTTTTCAGATAATTGTGGATATTTTTTTTAAAATATACCAAAACTCAACAAGTAGTAGTTTCTTAAAAATTAGTTGCAATATGGAACTTGAATCCATATTAATAAACTTATTTTTATTCTATTACACTAAAAGTCTATTAGTCTATTTTACACTTTGAATGGATCTTCTACCTATGCATAATTTTGTAATATCTTGTATCACTCACTTGAAAAATATTGCTTCAGTGAGTTATGCAGATGTTCCAAATGCTGACACATTTCATTATACAATATCAAAAAATTACATTTGTTAATCTCACCACTAATCTCATCAAAAGAGTCTGTAAGTATTGGGAAGCTGTAGCCTTGGCAGATAATAGTTTTCCAAACATCAACATTTTACTTAAAAGCTCAACTTTTTTCATTGGCAATGAATATTGTCAGTCACTTTCCTTGAAGTAACAAGTTCACTTACCCAAGATTTGGTAGCCATATTTTTATTGCCAGTCTTTCAAGTAAAAACAGGCTTGGGGGTGTGGGGGAAGCGGTTAGTTCAACTGGTAGCTCAACCAATTGCACATGTGCTTTTCTTCAAACCTACCATTGAACTTCAGTATATAGAACAAATGTATTATGTGTGCTTCCTATGTATGTCTCTATTATGTATTTATTGAGTTGGATCTTATTCTGTTATCTGGGTTGAGTGCAGTGTCACAATTGCAGCTTACCACAGCTTCAAACTCCTGGGCTCAGGCCATCCTTCTGCCTCAGCCTTCCAAGTAGCTGGGACTACAGGAATGTACCACCACACCTGGCTTTTTTTTTTTTTTTGAAGTGATGAGGTCTTGGTGTGTTGCCTAGGCTGGTCTCAAACCTCTGGGCACAAGCAATCCTCCTACCTTGGCCTCCCAAAGTGCTGAGCATACAGGCATGAACCACTGTTCCTATTTAATTACACAGATTGCTGAATAGACATGCAATCAAAGGTCATGACTGAATAAATTGCTATTCTAGAATAAAACATTAATTATCAACAAACCCCCCAAATGTTATTTCTACTATAAGAGGTGTGGGTATAAGTGCTGTACAAAGGGAGTTTAATTGTTATAACATATAGACATCATCCTATAATTTAGTAATCAACCTATTAGTAAACTTCAGGAAATGAGCTTTCTTCTCATCTTGTACTTACAAGGGGAAACCCAAAAAACACCCGGAATCAGTTTGTGGAGAGTGAGCCCCTTATAATACAGGCTTCCTCTGCCAGGTAAGTTTTCTAGGAACCCTTTGACATCAGTGTTCCAGCTAGCATTGTTGTGAGAGGCTGCGTTCAGCTTAGTTTTGTTTTTTGTTTTTGTTTTTTTGAGATTCTTTCAACACTTTTGCCCACTTCACAATGGGCAATTTACACGAACAACCTGCCCACACCATGCTGAGTATTCAGCAGTTTTTGTCGATAAACAGCACTACCCCATCCCCCACCCTCCCTATTCACCCAATCTCACCCCAAGTGACTTTTTTGTGTGTATGTTTCCCTGGATAATAAAAGTTCTCTAAGGGAAACATTTTGCCAATGAGGAAGAGGTGAAACAAAAAACAGCAGAAATAATACACTGCATCAAAATTGATGAGTTCAAAAACTGTTTTGAGCAGTGGAAAAAGCATCTTGATGGATATATTGCATCAAATGGAGAGCACTTTGAAGGTGACTGAAGTTTAAACATGTAAGAATAAATTCGCATTTTTAATAAATAAATTCCAGGTTTTGGGGTGTTCTCCTCATACACTTTATCCATGTACCACTAGGACGCCAATGGCTGCACGTAATGATACATCTTATTCAAAATGGTTTATATAGTCAGGAAAAGTTATCATTTCTCAAAAGGAAAAATCTGAAGGTAGGGCATCTTTAGGGTTGGTTAATTCTGGGCTTGTGGTACTAAGATGGGTCTCACATTTCCAAGTGAAACATAAATACATGGCATGTCTGGTATAAAATAAGCTGTTGCCTTTCCTTGTGAGCCTCTTGTGAAGAGGCCTTTCTCAAAGGCCCTCCAGCAGATCTCACCTCATATAACATGCCAGATTGCATTGCATGTCCACACCTATATCAAGTTGAAGGGAATCTCTGACTGGCTACGATGAATCAAGATTCACCCTTGAGCTTTAGGTAGGGTCACCTGAATCATGTATACTTCACTGGCTGCCTTCCTCGCCTGTCTCATTTTTTCACTTACCTTATCAGTGTTTCCTGTTACCATCTCCTGAATAAACAATTTGCAATAGCATTCTTGTCTCAGGGTCTGCTGCTGGAGGGACTCAAATCACAAAATGGTCCACCCACCCCCAAATCCATTACAATCAGAAACCCTTTTTCAATTATTTGTTCTCAAAGAGCCTTTATTAGTCTCCTTCTATAAGAGTTCCTGTTCTCTGCTGAGGACTGCAAAATTGAATATATAGAAAAAGACTTATTCTTGTTTTAGCATGCACACAAAATATTTTTATTAGGTACATGAAACTAATTATGCTGCCTAGCATACCCAGGGCTTCTCTTCAGGAAGCACTTCCCCCAGACTCTGCTCATGAGGAAGCCATATGTGACCACATTTTGACCCAAAGGTAACCAGTACTTTGGCTGGCAGTGCTCACAGAGTATGAAAAGATAAGCAAAGACAATCCAATTACTTCTCTTGAAAATTTCAATTAGAAAATACCAATACTGAGAGAATAAGAAATTTTGCTGTGTAAGGATGAACTGGAGTTATAAACAGTTTGCTGGGCCATAAGGTAGTAAACAGAAATTATTATGAACCAGAAACTGAGAAAACCAAAATGATGATGCACTAAAAAATGATATATGAAGGATTAGAAAACAATAAGCTGATAGTATCAATTCAAAAGGAAGCAGGCAGACTAGGAACACCTAAGACTTATTACTAGGGTAGCTATAGAACAGATACTCATGGAGCTGAGGTTTCAAGAGTTGTTTTTGTACTTACCTCTCCTTCCAACCACAGTCACCATCAGTCTTGGACTGTTACAACTACTGAGCTTAAATTTTTAGGAGATTCTATCTCCTTATTGGCATGTCTATCCTGACACCATTTCTCATCTACGAAGTAGTTTGACTAAGCTTCTAACAACAATATTCTAATCAAAATTCTTTTTAAAAGCTTGATCACAGAAAAGGCTGATTTCTTCAATATACAATGAGATATTTAAAATACAGTACACACCATTCTAAGTGAATTATCACAGAAACAAAAAACTGAATACCACATATTCTCACTCATAAGTGAGCCCTAAACACTGGGCACAAAAGCACTGACACTGAGCACTGCTAAAGGGGGAGAGAGGAAGGGAGGATAAGCGGCACACAACAACCCACTGTGCGTGATGTCCGCTACTAGGGGGAGAGAAGGCTCACTAGAATCCCAAGCCTCACCTGCATGCAATTTACTTGTGTAGCATATCCTCACACATACCCCACAACTCTAAAAAAAATAAAGCCGGGCTCGGTGGCTCAGCCTGTAATCCCGCACCTTTGGGAGGCTGAGGTGAGTGGATTGCCTGAGACCGCGGGTTCGAGACTCACCTGGGCAGCGAGACCTCATCTCTACAATAAATAAAAAAATCAGCCGGGCGTGGTAGCGCATGCCTGTAATTCCGACTACTTGGAAGGCTGAGGCGGAAGGATCGCCCGAGCCCAGCAGGTCGAGGCTGCGGTGGCCAGGAGCGGCCACTGCACTCCAGTCTGGGTGACAGAGTGAGACTCCAACTCAAAAAATAAATAAATAAAATAAAATAAGTAAAACAATGTGAATATATTTAACACTACTGACCTGTACACTTAAAAATGATTGAAGGTAAATTTTGTCATGTGTTTTACCACAATTTTACACACACACACACACACACACACACACACACACACGATATATATCTATATATCAATATATAGATAAATAGATAGATATTCTTATTTGTATTTCTCTATACGAGAGAAATGCAAAGAAAATAAAAATTAGGACACAGTGCATAGTTATTAAAAAGTTTAGGATAAAGCATCCTGTCTTGTGATATACCCACATAATAACTGTATTTTCTAGAATAATAGAATGCAAATTTTAGTGAAAAGTCCAAGAAAAATAAGCTGTTATTCCACTTAATCCCACATCCAAATTGAAGAGATGAAAGGACTAAAGGTAGTTAAACATTAAAAGAGGAATTTTAGAGAAAGAAATTGATTTGCTGTGATGACTTTCCCTAAACTTAAGGCAAGAAATATAATGAAGCCACCTGAAAAGATTCATGTATTTCTCATGCAGGTTGAGAAATACACTGGGTAATAGTCAGACTCATCCCTAAGTAATGTAAGGGCTGATTTAAGACAGGAGTGAAAGAAGGATTGCTTCACTGGGGAGTCCTATACATTTCCATAATAATTTGGGAGAAACACACAGTCTACTCACAAGAGAATTAGTGTAGCTTATTTCATGTCTTGTCCAAGAGAGTTCACTAAAGGGACAGTAGAAAGAAGCTGAAAGTGCCACTAGATGATTAGGATCTAAGGAAGGAGTTAGTAACCAACCCAGGGCACTCAGAGATACACTTGTCCCTATCAAAGGAATCAAAAATGAGAGATCCTTAGAAATGATATGAAGAAAAGCAAAAAACCACAGGGGTCTCTGATTAACTCATAAGGGAGCACCTCTTCCCACCCCACCCCCAAAAAATTCAGTTTTATATACCTGCTAGATCTAGAGAGCATTGATACTAGGTCACCAAACAATGACAGACAAGCAAGAATGTTCTTGTCTTCTACCCTTCCACCTCCTCCAGCTCTAAACCTAGAGTAGTCTGAAATTGCTTAGTGGGAGGAGGGATTCATGTATGAGAGAAAAGAGCTCAAGACAATCAGAATCTCCTCCCACCCAACCGCGGGCTAGCAACCAGCCAGCAGCAAGCAGACTAGAAGAAGAGGGAAGCTTTACTTTCAAATGAAATTTAATATCTTGACAGGACTAGTTAATCATTGACTAAAGATTGGGGGTTTTGTTGAGTTCTTTTTTTTTTTTTTGTAGGAATCTCACTTTGTCACCCACGCTGGAGTGCAGTGGCATGCTCATGGCCACCAAGCCTCAACCTGCTGGGCAATCCTTCCACCTCAGCCTTCCACGTAGCTGGAACTACAGGTGTGCACCATCATGCTCAGCTAATTTTTTAAAATTTATTGTAGAGACGGGAGTCTCGCCATGTTGCCCAGGCTGGTCTCAAAACTCTGGACTCAGGTAATCCTCTCACCTCTGCCTCCTAAAAGTGCTGGGATTACAGGCATGAGCCACCACGCCCAGGCTGGAGTGCAGTGGCATGCTCACGGCCACCGCAGCCTCGATCTGCTGGGCTCAGGTGATCCTTCCACCTCAGCCTGCCAAGTAGCTGGAACTACAGACATGCGCCACCACACCTGGCTAATTTTTGGATTTATTGTAGAGATGAGGTCTTGCCAAGTTGTCCAGGCTGGTCTCAAAACTCTGGACTCAGGCAATCCTCTCGCCTCCGCCTCCCAAAGTGCCACAATTACAGGCATATCCACTGCGCCTGGCTAAAGATTGTTTTATTACCCAAAAGTGAGATTGTTTTATTATACAAAGTGACCATCAAAATCATGAGACTTTCCTTAAATTTGACCAAAGAGTAACAAAAGACCGAACCTCATAAAATAAATTTAAGGAGATAAATATTGGAAGACAAAAATAAAGTTGCTTTGTAATTACCTTTCATGAACCCTCCTTATTCAATGGAAAAATTTTAATTTTAGGAAATGGCTAGACTGAATAAAAGGTTTTTTTTTAAAGATCAAATCTTATCCTATAAACTTTACATTTTAAAAATAGCCAAAGAAAATACCACAAACCCTTATTTAGATAGAAACAACATTATTGAATAGCAAAGAGATGAGCAAAATAAAACAAATAAAAGCATGACTTAATATATCCTAGGTTGATGTCTAAAAAGTCAAAGGAACTGGAAAGCATTAGAACATTAAGAATTTTCCTATGCAGAAAATGTAAATTCTGTTTTCCAAATTGCAAACCTGTTATTTTGCAATAAATACTGTCAAAATTCTAGACCAAAGTCTACTCTCTCCTCAATACTCTAACTTTGGGTTTCTCTTTCCAACCAGTATAATGAAATAGACACAGATTTTAAGCATAACAATATTACTAAGAATAGTTATTATTTTCTGAGCACTCTATGTCAGGCTTGGTATCATAAGACTTGCCTACATCATCTTATTAGACCTTCAAAGTACTATTGTAGGTAGGTAGTTGCTACTGTTATCTCTATTCTTATAGACATTAAAACAGAGAAAAGTGAAGTAATTTGTCTGGGACCATGGAGTAATAACTTCCCAGGCCAAGCCCAGGACCCACACTGCCTTGGTGTGCTTTACTTTGCTGGAAAATATTCAGAACAATGAGAGATGTTTTCGAGTATTTATTGATCTATCACCAGGCCTTGCTTTCTGACCTTTACAGGCATCTGAGTCTTCTTTAACAACTGTGCCATTGGAGAGTTGAAGTGGGTTGTTGTGTTCTGGCAGCTAAAATCCCACTTTCACAAAAGCCTGTTAGAGAACACACCTGAAGTGATTAATCCTCCCAGTCCCCAGCTATCAGCAGTCCCTTCAATAAGTCGTTAAAATGATTAAAATAAATCCCCTGCAATTCCCATCAGCAACAAAATTATTAACAACTAAAAAATGATTTCCACATGTTCCTGGCTTGCCTGGTGACAAAACTCAGGAATCTATTAAAATTACTTCTGGCCATCAAGCAGAGAAACAAATGTGCTTTCTAGAATTTCTTCTTAATAACATTGGACCAGTTTACTGAGCAACATGACCTGCAAACAACTACATAGCTATTCCCAGTGACAGCATGCTGGCACTTTTATTCTGCTAAGAAAAAAAAATAATAAAGCGTCTTGCTCATTACAACCTTCATGCTTTCTACATTGATAGATCCTCATATTTTGTTTGTAAATTATTCCTTATACCTGTGGAAACTGTGTGAAGCTGGTGCTACTTCTCTAAATAAATAATATATTCTTCTCTACAGCAAGGAAATAACATACCAAAGCCATATAATCATTCCCATACATATATTATCTTCAGAATAACATTTTTGCATCAACTGAGATTTTGTTAGAAAATCCAATTGGGTAAAGTGATTGGCTGCATCCTAATACACTGAGGGTCACAGAGAGACGCCTTCACTCTTCCCCTTCCTTCCATGTTCCAGTGTGCCCCTGACTGAGGTCATAGC
This sequence comes from Carlito syrichta, assembly GCF_000164805.1. Classification (NCBI taxonomy): domain Eukaryota; kingdom Metazoa; phylum Chordata; class Mammalia; order Primates; family Tarsiidae; genus Carlito; species Carlito syrichta. Next base: position 259,678 of record NW_007253505.1, read on the forward strand.
CTGCCCCCTCCCTTATGCTTCTCAATCCTGTGCTTATTTTCTTCTCACTATCCTTCCCTGCTTTTCTTCATTTCTGTGTCCTCATTAACTTCATTGTCCTCATCAGATGACTTGGAGTGATCACAGAGAGATGATTGGTAAATGAATTGCATTAGCAATCAGTTAACTTGAGGTTGACCCTGCCTCCTTGAATGTGTGAATTAGGAAATTAGAGGGTCAAAGAAAGACATAGAGAGGAGAGAGGGGCATAGACAAAGCCAAGGGAGAAGAAAAAAAGGAAGAAAGGAAAGGCGGGAGGGAGGGAGGGACAGAGGGGAGATGTGACATCTCAGATATTTGTAGCAATACATCTAGGAGAGACATTATATGATAAAGGAGTTATGCTATTCCCACTGTGATAATAGATCTTTGGGGAAAAAAAGTTTAAGAGTTATGCTTTGAGTGAAAGCTGGAAGAGTTTAAAGAAGAGAATCTGGAATTTTTCCTTGATTCTTTCACTCATAATCTTTTTTCCCCAAATAATTCCATCCCCTTTAGTTGAGATAGGACAGAAAGTAGAGGGCAGAAAAAGAATCTATCTGGCCTCTATTCAGTGTGGGAGATTTAAAATCCAGGCAGTCTTCCCAATAGGACTGGATTACCTACCAAATATGTTGGCATATCTAAAATGTTTTTAAAATCCCTGAAGCACTTCTGACTCGCCAACCATATGCTGAACCACAAATATTTACATCAATGTGATTCACAAAAATAGAACTTGAAATAGAGCTTTTTCTTCACCGATAACGTTGTCTTACAGATTCATCTGCCATGTTGGGGAGAAGTGTGCACTATGGGCTGAATTTTGTCTCCCTAAAATTCATATATCAAAGTCCTAACTCCCAGAACCTCAGAATGTGACTATTTGGAGATAAGACCTTTAAAGAAATAATTAAGGTAAGATGAGGTCATATTGGTAAGTCCTAAGCCAATATGACTGATTTCTTTGTGAAGTCACAGAAAGAAGATGGCCATCTACAAGTCAAGATGAGAGGTCTCAGGAGAAGCCAATGTTGTCAACATCTTGATCTCAGACTTCAAGCCTCCAGAATTGTGGGAAAATAAATTTCTGTTGTTTAAGCTACCCAGACTGTGTTACTTTGTTATGGCAGCCCTAGCAAATCAATACGGTGCACCAAACAGATCTCAGTTCTCATCCAGGTTCCCAAAAATCAGAAGTTATAAATTGGAGTTGTTTAACCTTAGATACGGTGAGGTTATAAAAAGAACTACAAAATTATCATTGGTAAATGGGAGGAAAGGGTAAATTAATGTAAAAATACCATGTGTGACTATCAACTTTCAGAATGGGATATGAGTTAGTTACAAGTTGTGGCCAACAATATTATGAATATTAGAGTACTAGAAAGAAAAAAGGTAGCATTTTTATAATTCTCACCTATTTTCTTAGAACACAGTACATGAATTCTGAGATTCCTTTGGGATTTGGGGGATAGAATGGAAAAAATATGGAAATGTCTATAGACAAATAAAGCCGCCTAGTTTTATGCCATGTTCTTCCTGTTTCACTCCAAATAGATGCCTTCATATAGAGCAAACGTTTCCTGATACTCCACTGAAAACTGAGAGGAAATTAGGAAGAAGACTCTCATCAAAACATCTGCATTTCTGGCAAAAAAAAGCATGGTGGATTCATTATCTCCAAAATTATATAAGGATGTTTCAATAATAATAGTTACAAAATATCCATGTGTATATAGGTAACGCTGTACTTAAGAATCAGTGTTACTGGTTACAACCATCCTCATCTGTTACTATTCACATTAACACTTTTTACTGAATTAGTTACACTCATAGCTTGACAATGCATATCATTGTATGTCAAAGGTGTGTGTGTGTGTGTGTGTGTGTGTGTGTGTGTGTGTGTGTGTGTAAGTTGTGTATGTGTATATATATATATGTGTGTGTGTGTGATTGTGCTTGTTTAAAGTGGAAAAGACTGACACCAGTAGGAGTTTAGACACTGTGCTTAATCACTGTGCTTATTTGGAGAAATATCTGAAATGTCTTGTAATGAAATTCTAGGAATTTTCAAAAGGAAACAAAGACAAAATAGCCATCCTAAACGTTATTAGTGGTTTCTTGGCATTTTATTTTTATTTTCACTTCTGTTTCCCATGCTACTTATCTATTTTTAGCTCTTGGCATTCATTGATCCTTACAGATTCTTAACCTTCTGGAGCTCCACATTGTTTTCTAGAGGCAGATTTGTCTACATGTCTCATTTCTATGATTCTGCTGTTATTAGTCTAATAAGTATTCTCCCTCATACCCGCTGAAAGTGGTTTTCTAACAGCACAAACAAATAAATGAACAAATAAAAAGTGACTTCATCTGCTGCACCCAAGATTTGTACTTGAAAATAAGCCACAGTTTTTATTTTCTATGCTCATAATAAATTTGCAAATCCATCAGGTCAAAATAACCAGCACATGCTACATGCCTATTACTTACCACCAATTTTATTTTTAAGAGATGTTTGAATAGCTGGAAGAATTGTCAATCTATACATTCTCCTTTGATTACAGAGAAGACAGCCTACCATTATACCAGAAATAGTTAATATTACAACAGTAGGCATCCCAGAAACACACAACTTCGTCTGCTTTCAGATTTGTATTTATTTAGAAAAGGTCCAGGCAATCTAGTTTGTGTCAAATTCTATAAGAAGGTGCTGTATGCTTTTAGCCTACCTTTTATGAGAATCTTAGTTTAAGCTCTTAGAAATTATAAGATTTATTTTTCTCCAGGAAATATTTTTATATGACTTCTATACACATATTATTCAGTTTTTTTCTTATTGGTATCTAATCTATATACATTTGGCACTCCTGTAGGATATGCAGGAAACATATAAAAACATAAGATATGGTCTTCATCATTAAATTGTTTATAATTTCACTGATGAGCAAAGATTAAGGAACATAAATAAGACCAAATTCAACTAAATTCTAAGATAAAGTTCTAGCTAGATGAGTTCTAATAAGAACAACTTCAGTAAGAGTGGAGGCAAAGAAAAGTCTAGAGAGGAGGTTAATCTGATCTTTGGAGTGACAGATTGATTTGTTGGCTCTATTCTTCACTGCAGCCTATATCCACAGGTTTTGACATATGACTTTACAGTTCCTCCATTAGAGAGAAAGTGTATGTATTCCTGTGACAACTTTGGGAATGACCTTGTGCCTTGCTTTGATCAATGGAATGTTAGCAAACAAAGGCTTGAAATATGCTCCCATGGTGGCCATGCCATTTTATAATTCTGACATCTCTTTGAGAAGACACTCCCCCAGGTAGCAGCTGTTTCCTCAGCCTGGGTCCTGGAATGGACACGTAGAACAGACCTGAGCTCAACTTTCTTCAAGGAGCTAAACACAGCTGGACTCAGTTTGAAACAGAACTATCCAGCTGAGCCAAGCCTAGATTAGGCACCTTGCAGACATGCAAAAAAAATATTAGCCACTGAGTTTTATTACATAATAATAGCTGATTAACACACTTGGAGACAAGTTATAGTTTGAATAGGTGAAGAGTAAAATAATAAAAAGGTACTTGCTCCTAATACAATATGTTTTGCCATCTTCAAATATAAATGTCACATTTCTTTTGTTTCTCCAGTTACTCACCACTAGTACATATTAGCAGGAATTCTGGTGTCTCTTGTTAAAAACCAGCACTCCTTGCCCCCAGTTTGTGTAAGAACTGTGGTCACTGACTCAATCCAAATCAAGCTAAATGAGATCAAAAATTTTCTCAGCCCAGTAGGAGGCCCCAGTCTCCAGCTTCCTTTGCCTCCACCTCTATTACATGCCATTGCTATGAAAACTCAGCCCACAGAGATGGGTCTCTTTCTTCACTACTACAATAACAGCCAACTAGTTTAGATGCCTGTACAGGACTCAGAGTACCACCCATGGAACTCTAAAGGCTATAACCTTTTCAAAAATATCTACTTACAAGCTTACCTTTTGTTCTCAAAGTAGAATTGTTGGGCCCAAGCAGCTGAGTTCAGAGGGCTTCAAAACCTCAATCCCAAACTGTGTGAGAACTAGGTTTTTCTTAACACCTTCTAAACTAGCCATGTTCAACTCACGAGCCTCATGTGGCCCAGGATAGCTAATAATGTAGCCCCACGAAATCTTTTATCATGTATTTTTTAGGATTTGTTTTCTTCATGACCCCATGCATAGTTCCATTTTTGAAGTTCACAATCATGCCTTATTCATGCTTTTTGTCTGCATATAAATTTATGAGCAACTGTTTTCAATTATGAAGCACACGAAGAGCAAAATTACAACAAACATATCTGACGAGCACCTTGAGAACTCACTAAGAATTGCGACCACATCCATCAAACCAGACATTGATAGATTAATTTTACAAAAACAAGGTCAACTTTTCCACTCGTTTTATATTGTTCTCATTTTTCTAAACTTTATAATAAAAATATAAAAATAAAAGAAGTATTATTATGTATATACACTAACTATATTATATAATTTACGTGTGGCCCAGGATTATTCCTCTTTACTCGATGTAGCCCAGAGAAGCAAAAAGGTTGGAAAACAAATCCTAAAAAATATGTGATACCTCTGTTCTAAACCCTAGTGGAAAAGGAACACTCTCACTTTTTTTGTGGTGAGCATCTCTTCTGATCAATCAGAGATGTGAAAGTAACTTTCAGTCTCGCCAAAACAATGAACAGCTTGTTACTTCCTTTACTCCCATGCAGCTCTTTGCTTTTATGCAAATATGTTTCCCTTCTTCCCAGAGAACAACTATGCATACCAAGGAGTGCCCTGAGAGGCAATCTTAACAGGTCATAAAAAAATTGTCTATCTCACTTCCATTTGTATAACTAAAATGTTACTTAGAGGTTCAGGAAAGATTCATAGAACCTTGACTCAGAGGCTATGTCCTTGTTCAGCTTGGAGAAGCAGTTTCCAATGTCTTTTGCTAAAATTATCTTTAGATTCTACCTTACCAAGCATTCCACCACAAATACAAAATCTCAAAGATAGAAATAAGCTTGATATATTTATAGACGATGCATGCCTTTAAGAAATATTTATTGAATGCTGAATGAATCCAGGTATACTACTGGGTACTAGGGAAACCTAGATAAACAAGCTATGTCCAAAGTCTTCAGGAAGCTTTCCATCTAGTGAGAAAGACAAAAGGGAGCTGTAATTAATTATACTGCAAAGAAGTACTGTGTTCACTAGGGTAGTATTAGAAACAATGCTCAGTAACAAGGTGCTGGTTAAATACATTTCTATGCCAATATTTAACTGACTTTTGTTTCCATGAAAATAAAGTTATAGAATATTTATTGATGCGAAATTATGTTTTTGATATATCATTTTAATGGCAGTTGCATGCAATATTGTAGCATCAGCACATATCTGTCATATTATATGTAAATGATATATAAAAATAAATGCATATTATACAGAAACGTAGCATGTTGGCTAAAATGTTAATTATGGTTACCCATTGGTGATGGGATAATGATCATTCTTTTTCCTTTTGCTTATTTGTATTTTCTAATGTGTCTACAAAGAACATATATTATCTGTATACTAATGAAAACTTAAAGGTAGTTTGAAGAAAAAGGTAACATACATGAAGACCTACCCTTTAAGCAAAAGATAATTGCTCATGGTCAGGAAAATTAGAAATGATGAAGTAATGTACACTTCTTTTCATGGTAAGACTCTAGCATTATATTCTCATACTACTTGGTTCTATATCTGGGTCTAAATGGGACCAATTTCTCTCCATATGAAGCTCCTTTCTTAACAAAATTTTTGCAAATAATTTTAAATAAAATGCTTTAGGATTGAAAGTTTTATGTAAAATCTCTTCCCACATCATCAAAACTAAGAACTAAGAATTCATTTCCTTGAGAGTATGACTTATTTTCTGTTATTTGCATAAGGATTTAAGCGCAAGATTGGTACTGTTTATGCTAAAATGCCACATGTGATGGAAAGCTGTTTCTCGTCTATGCATCAAGAGGCAGCGTAGATATTTCTAGGTCTATTATGAAAATCTGTTAACCTTTTACTTTCCCTCAGAGGACACTATGTAATTCACAGTTTCTAAATTCATCTACTTTTTACATGCATTTCATCTCATTTTTGCTCTGAACTATCTGGCTATATTTCCTTTATCTATAGTGCCCTGGAAATAGTTGGAATAAATCAATTTAGTGAGCATATACTATATGACAGGTGATCTGAAAGTCTTTTACATAGATTCTCATTTAACAGTCAAAAAACTTCTGAGTATTGTTGCTATATGCCATCCCATTTTAAAAATAAAAAACCTGATACTTAAGTGTAAATCCCCACTAAAAGGAGCCAAGGTTCCTGGGAGAAATCACTGATCCAGAGCTGGGGAAGGTAAACCTGGAATATTTTATGAGGCAAGAAAATAAGGAAGCACTCAGAAGCTCATAAGAACACAGGAACCAATGGACTCCCACTGGCAAAATTGGACAAAATGGGCATTAAAATAATGACGATAATGGTTTACAACATGATTGATTTTTTTAAAAAAATAACCTAAGAGGTCATATTGGGACAAGTAATATAGTTAGATAAATAAGTGGGTAGTTAGGTAGGTAGGTACGTAGATAGTCAAATGACAAAGATAATAGGCAGAGAGACAGGAGGGGAGTAAAGGAGAAGCTCTTCTTTACAGTTGAATTCCAAACAATAAACATGAGTAATAATAGAGTTAAAAGATCATTTTGCAACCGCTATAGAACTAATTCATCCAGATGAGTATTATTAATGGGTGGGAAATGATTGTGTAAAAGTCTATTGGAGAAAATGATATTTAGACAGTATTTCTCCATGTTAATTACAAAGGGAAATAGGTACCTTTACAGTGGAGAAATCTGGTGGATAACAATTTAGTCAAGGGAGCCAAGTCAACATCACTGAAAATGAAGCAAACTGACATCAAGTGCCTCCAGATACAATGCGCTGAGCAAGACACAATAATGTAATATTTTTGATAAAAATGCATAACTTGAATTAAATCATTTAAAATTTTTAATCCAAATTTAATGAAATCTACACAACAGTTTGCCTCAATTTTTCAAAAATAACAATGACATGAAAAACCAAAAAATAATAATAATGAAGTCTGACGAACTGTCTTAAGTCAAGTGACTAAAGTGACATAAAAACTAAAGCAATATGGTATCCTGGATTGGGTCCCACATCAAAAAAAGAAAACTGTTGCAAAAGAAATGGGGGGGTTGGTTATACTTAAATAGGGATTTTATACTAGATGATTATATTAATATCAAATGTTTTGAATTTAATAATTGACTATATGAGAGAGAGTACTCTAATTCTTAGAAAGTACAAGATGAAATATTTAAGGATGAAGGGTTATTATTGTAAAAAACCTACTCCTAAATGGCTCATATAATAATTAGAATAGAACAGGTACTTAGAGTATGAGATAAAGCAGATATAACAAAAGATTAATAATTGGTCAATCTAGGTAAAGGATATAAGGGGGGTTATTACACTTTTCTTTCTCCTTTTCTCTAGGTGTAACATTTTTCAAAACAAAAAGTTGGGAGAAAAAGAGGTTTAAGCAACTTGTCAAAGACACACAGTGAGTGGTAGCACTAGAGCTGAAACCCAGACTGTCTGTCTGCATAGCCAGCCAGGGCTCTTGACTGTACCTCATTATCACAGCAGCCAGAGAGATCACTTCAAAAAGCCAGTCTGCTCAAATCCTTCCCAGAGTTTCCCTTCTCATTCAGGGCAAAAGCTAACTTTTTTCTTTTTTGAGTTAGTGTCACTCTGTCATCCAGGCTAGAGTACAGCGGCACCATCACAGCTCATCACATTCTCGACATCCTGTGCTCAGACGGTCCTTCCACCTCAGCCTCCCAAGTAGGTAGGACTACAGGCATGCACCACTTCACCCAGCTAATTTTCTGATTTTTTGTCAGATAAGGTCTCATTATGTTACCCAGGTTGGTCTCAAACTCCTGGACTCAAGCGATTCTCCTGCCTTGGCCTCCCAAAGTGCTGGGATTACAGGCATGAACCACTGTGCCCAGCCTTAAAAGCTAACATCTTTATTTACAATAGCTTACAGGGACCTGCACCATAGCTACTCAGAGTGTGGTCTGTAGAGTTGGAAGGGATTAGAATTGCAGAACCCTAGACCTAGGGAGTCTGAATTCCCACTTCAACTAGATCCCCAGGGGATTCACACACACACAATAAAGCTTCGGGAGAGCTCCCTCCATGACTTGGTCTCCTTACTAACTCTAACTTCATCTCTCATGTCTCCCTCTTTCTCACTCCACTCCAGCCGTATTGATCTCCTTGTATTTCCTGATTGTTCCACACACAATACCACCTCAGGGCTTTTGCATTTGCTATGTTTTCTGCTTGCAGTGAACTTGCCACAGACATCCGCCTGACTCGTTTGTCCAATTCCTTCAGGACTCTTCTCAAATATCACCTTATCAATGAGGTTTTCCCAATACAAAACACCTCCACATCCCCAAGAATTCCTATTGACAGTATTTACCGCATTTCCTTTTTCTCCAAAGACCTTATCACTCACCTGGCATATTATATCTATGTTTGATTTGTTTATTGTCTTTGTTCCCCTATGCCCCTGTAAGCTCCACTAGAGCCAGAGACTTTGTTTTGTTCTTTGCTTTATCCCTAGCTCCTAGAACAGTATCCAGTCCATGGTAGTTACTTAATAAATACTCATAGAATGAATTTATAACCAAAGTATCTAATTCTCACACACTATAATTGTCCACATTTTAGAGAAAAGAGATTTAGACAAGTCAAGGAATCTACCCAAGGTTCCTCAGCAAGTAAGAGGTGTAGCCACAGTTAAATCTGACATGTAAGTCGAAATTCTATACTCCCTATGACTGCTTTAAACAGTAATCTGGAAAAGATTTCAACCTATATAGTGACTGCACTGAGGAGGAAGATGAGTCCTTGTTATTCCATGGCACTTGACAGAAGGGATGTCACATGTGAATGATTTCTTTCTTTTTTTATTCTTACTTTATTCCACGAAGGAATTAGAACTATATTGTCTCTTTTTCTTTTCGGCGCATTTGAATTCCTTGGAGATCCTAGAGTCTATAATACTGAGTGATGTATCACAGAAACAAAGAACTGAGTATCACATATTCTCACTCATAAGTGGACTTTGAACAATTATCATAATAGCATAAGAAATGGATTGGCAGTAGCAGGAAACTGCCTGGGAGAGGGGGAGGGACTGGCAGTAGTGGGAATCTGCCAGGGGAGGGGGGACACACCTCATCAACAAGGATACCTGCATAATGAACATTTGTATACCTAACCCTGAATTGTACCCCACACATTTAAAGT
>NW_007253505.1:269405-283576 GCF_000164805.1 Carlito syrichta
TGGCCGGGAGCGGCCACTGCACTCCAGTCTGGGTGACAGAGTAAGACTCCAACTCAAAAAATAAAAAAATAAATAAAAAAATAAAAGAGAAAAAAACGAACTATATCGTCTCATCAGATCCTCTCAGTATCCATGTATTATATTAGCAGGTTAGTAATAGTGTAGCAGGTTGGTGCAGCCTGATGAACCCTGTTATCCAGATAAAGCTCATCCTCTCAATCGAGGAGTAAGGGGTTGAATGCCAGTGCCACTTACACTTGGAGTAATGGCATTGTGGAGTCACTGATTCTTCTTAAATGTGTCCCTGCAGCTGTGACCTGAGCACTAGCTTTCCTTGCATTGGTATCTGTGATACATCAGAGATAGTATCTACACCTGTGTATATCACCCTTGTTCTCTTCATGTCCTTATTGTTCTATCACCCAGAAATGCATTTCATTTGATTTTAAACTCAATGACCCAAACTCTGGCAATGCATTTTGGTTAATGACTTCATTTAAAGCATCTGACAGAAACGCAAGCATACAAATCAAGGCATTTGTTCTGTCACTGCTGGTCATGAGAGGTCGGTAGATCACAAAACTCACTGAACTTTAGAAGTACTGGGAACTTTTAAAAATATACTGGTATCTGAATCCCAGCAAAGAGATCCTTATCTAAATAGTTTAGGGTAAGTCCTGAGCATGTGTATTTTGTAAAATACCTCCAGTCATTGTAATGATTATCCAGGTTTGGGAACCACTTTAAGACCTCAAGAAAATACATGTGTACACAAGCACATACACATATGCACACAATGTAACAATTCAGACAGTCTGCAACAGCTGTGGCCCCAATCGGAACATCAAGCAGATAATAAAAGGAAGAAAAAGTTGCTGAACTGACTCTTAACAAACAGCATGCACCTGACTCAACGACCAGTGAAAGTCAATGACATGCAAAGAATCCATTTACACCATTGATTTAACTGCCCACTGAGCTGTGTTTCTTTATTTGCTTGCAGTCCTTTTTCAGTATCAAGCAGGTTCTATTGAGAGGTGTCTAGCAACTCGGGATACATCAACAAACCTGATTCACCTTCAAAAAACACTACCTAGAAGACACTACAAAGTGTGGCTGTGATGCGTAGGGCCAAGTCATCTAATTCATCACAGACGATATGGAGTAAATATCAACAACTGTTACATATCAATATCAAAAATTGGTAAATATCAACAATTATATCAGGTCCCTCTTATTTATCAAACCTGAACGAAGTTACATTTCTTTCACTTGTTTGCAATAATTAAGCATCATCAAAATAAAAAAAAAATTAACACCTTGGAGACTAGAGTTTTCCTTATGTGGTGAACTATTATCTAGTAACTAGAAAGCCCTATAAATATCATAAAAAGAGATCATTTTTTTAAGGAAAAAACCTCTATTTCCTAATACTAGATATATATCTTGATAATGCAAAATCACTTTTTCAAAACTTTCTTCAACTTCATGATATGAAAAAGAAAGACAATAAGCAGCACTTGAAGCATCTGACTGTCACTGCTCCCCATCACGCTGGCTCATTACCACAAACCCCACCAGTCTCTAGCCACTTAATTCTTACTTCCTGCCACTTCAAATCCCATTTCCTCCAAGAAGCTACCCTGAGCACTGTAACCCACAAGTAATCTTTCTTTCCTCTTTATCACTTCATGACTCATTTATATTAAGGTATTGTATCATTAGTTATTGCTTTATATGATTATATCCGTGCCCAGCAACTAAGCTTGCACATCTTGAGGGTAAAAGTCCTCTTATGTTACTCTGTATTTTTCTCATAGAGTTTGTTGACAATACAGTACACATAGTGCTCAAAAACATAATTTGATCAATTTGCTACTAAAAAGGAATGATCTAATTTGTGAAAATTAAGTTTTCTCCCTCACAATTTGGAATATATTTAAGCAACAACCCATTTCAAAAAGTCATAATCAGATTAGAATTTTTATTAGTGAACTTTTAATTTCCAAATACCCTGAGACCATTTAATAACATGCGCTTATACCAATATAAAAACATCAAATAAAATACCACTTTAGGCTTTTCTCTAAAGGCATTTAACCATTTCTTGCTTATCATGAACATATCAAGAATGTTTCCACTTCAGGCCTTTGCACTTGCTTTTCTATTTGGTTAGAACACTCTTTCCTCACATCTTGTCATTCGCGTCTCAACTTAAATGCTCCTCCTTCAGAAAGGCCCTCCAAAACCACTCAATTTAAAATAGCTTACACACACACACACACACACACACACACACACACACACACACACACAGTTACTCTCTACCACATAATCCTACTGTTTTCTTCATTACACTTAAATATCATTATGCATTTTTTTAACTGAAAATATTTCATTTATCTATTTCTTTATTACCTGTTTCCTGCCATTTGAATATATGCTAGTCAGGAACAGGCAGCTTTTCTGTAATGTTCACCCCTTTATCCCCAGTACTTATCACCTGGTACATAGTAAGGATTTGATGAATATTGCTGCAGGAATAGATTTTGAACAGTGTAAAAGTTGAGAGGTGAGCACACCCTTACTCAGAGATGAGGTAGACATTTGAAATTTGAGAACAAATCTCATTTTGATGGCTAGTAACTAAATTATTAGAAGAAACCTGAAATCCAAATTCAGTTACAAAGTGTCGATAAAGGACATAATTTGCTTGATAAAAGAATAAATAGCAGCCTGTGAGAAAACAAAGCAAGCTGTTAAAAAAAAAAAGGTCCCCTTTGCCTCTTGCATGTACCAGTTAAGTGGAGGTAATATCAAAATAATCATTATTTGTCAAAATGAAATCAATAAATACTTAAATCAGTATACCTTGTCAATTAACATTTCTATCAGTTATCATTCCACTATCTTGGTATAAATCTCTCATGTTTAACAACCCCCTGCCAAGAAATAGCAAGTTCATATATAAATTAAAATGAGTAATCAAAAGGATAATATTTATGTGTTTATGAATAAATAAATAAAATTTACAGTGAATTACTCAATCTTGAATTTAATACCATATTTAGCTTCAGCAACTTTGGAATTTTTAAATAAGTTTGAGCATCCTGGGTTCAAAGGGTATGTTGTATGACCAGGCAACTTCTTTTCTTCCTTATCTCTGGCAGAGCTTTTTTAACTTAACACCAAGGATGAAATTAATAAGGTTTTCTTTATAGTCTCCCAAAGCAGCTGACACTGCAAATGACTTTGATGTTCAACAGCATTTGTTCAGATGTCTTTTGACATCCACTATTATATTATCTTTAAATTCCAAAGTTTTTAATCACCTGAAAGTTATTTTATTTACCATTGTGTATTGAAATGAGCTAAATCAGTTAATAAAATCAAGTTGCAAGCAAAATAATATCAACCAGCTTACTCCATTTTGTTTAAAGCTTCCATCTTAGTTGCCTGCCTGACCTAAGAATCACCCCTCAATGCCTACGTGTGATTACTGTAATGTTCCCATGACCACAGACCCCCAGCTTTGTCCCCTTTGGGCAGGTCATGCTGACTGTTTCCTGTTGACTGTTACAAAACTCCCCAGCCATAAGTTCCATGTAATTGTATGCTTTGTTAACTGAAATCAAACGTTATGCTTTGTAAAACCCCATTGTTACATTTTCATATTTTGTTCTTATATTTTGTTAGTGAACGAACCAAGGTAACTCCATTGTGTAATGATTCTTCTACCTTGTCTCTATGTAACTTCCTTAAACTATATCTTGTTGGCAGAACTCCAGGGACTTTCTGGTCACTGGCTATACCTGGGACATAAAATTAATCAAAACTCCCTAACAATCAAAAGTTCCCATTTTGATTACCAAGTTGTTAGTTAATAGTTGCTATGGTCACTAAGTTGCTATGTAGCTAACACTGCAAATTTTACCTATAAAAGCTTGTCACAAACTGCATGAGTTTGTCAAGAGTTTTTCTGGCGTAAGCCTGCTCTTGACCCGAAAGTTAATAAAGGACTCATAATTAATTAGACTCGGCTTGCCGGTGTGTCTCTTTCTCACAATTCAGTCATAACAGTATTTCAACAGACTTTAATTCAAATAAATTCCATTTGAACCTTAACTGAAAATGTTTTTTGGGTTTTGCTACATAGTTGCCTGAGATCTGCCCTAATACATTTTGTCACAAGTAGGCAAAGAGTTAGAGTGCTAGAAGGAAGTCTTTTATGGGGGTTTGGTAGCCTTAATTGAAATTTAAATGACAGGAAATATGAAAATAAAAATAAAACATTTTTTCTGGAGACAAGCAAAATTCTAAACCAAAGGATGCCTTTCTAAAGGAATAATGAAATGCAAGAAGCTATAAAACTGATTTTAGATGAAATAGTGAATCATCCTAGTCAGATCTTGCCACATACCACCCACTAATCAAGTCACTGCTATAGACTCAAAAGTTTTGTTCTTTTCATTCTTTAATGATGATATTTCTAATGATGATTCTATATTTGGTTAGCTGCAACCAAATATTTTGAGGAATAATCAAAGTAATGTTCAGTGAGATGTGTGTGGAAAAATCCATGAAGATTCTCTTTGAAAAGTGACTGGAGCAGCTATATGGAACTTTTGGTGTTTATGGTTCTGTCGTTTTGGTTCTACAAATTATCAGTCAGTTCTCCAATGTGCTAGAAACTTGAAGAACACAAAACAGGTATGCGGGGCTCGGTGGCTCAGCCTGTAATCCCATGTCTTTGGGATGCTGAGGTGAGTGGATTGCCTGAGCCCGTGGGTTTGAGACCCGCCTGGGCAGTGAGACCTCATCTCTACAATAAATCAAAAAATCAGCTGGGCGTGGTAGCGCATGCCTGTAATTCTGGCTACTTGGAAGGCTGAGGCGGAAGGATCGCCGGAGCCCAGCAGGTCGAGGTTGCGGTGGCCCAGGAGCGGCCACTGCACTCCAGTCTGGGCGACAGAGTGAGACTCCAACTCAAAAAAACAAACAAAAAAAAGCTATAATAAATGGTGTGACAGTTGTGTTGGCTATCACTTGTCATCACTGGTTGTCACCCCCCCCCGATCCACTCTTCATAGTTTTGCATGCTGCCCTGTGCCCTGAAAAGGTCATGTGCATGAATCACATCAATGGGTTCACTTGTCCTCTGGCTGTGTTTGGCCAATAAGGAGTCCCAGCAAGAGGTGAAATGGTAAAAGGAGAGTGAGATGAGTAAAGTATCCTTAGGGAATTGGTTCCAGGACCCCTATCTGTGGCAAATATAGGTTATATGCATAGTATTTGCATATAACCTATGTATATCTTCCTGTATATTTTAAATGCTATGCAAACAGCTGTTATACTATATTTGTTTATTTGAATGATGTTTTTATTGTTGTATCTTTATTTTTTTCCTGAATACTTTCAATCTGCAGTGGTTGACTCTGTGGATGCAGAATCTGTGGATATGAAGGGCTGACTGCAATTTCTTCCTGCAGGGTCACTGCAGGCTGACTGGGTCATAGCTCTTGTCAGGAGACCCTCTTCACATTACTCTCTCTGCCTCTGGGTTTCAGAACCTACTCCATTCACTCACCCTTTTCAGTCCAGAGGAGATAATGCTGTTATTAACCAGGATACTGCCAAAATGGAGTCCTTCTATTTTCTCCACACCTTTGTAAATACTCCTTTATTAAACTCTTCTAAAATTACCCAACTTGATTTCTCATAAGACCTTCAAAGTTCAAATGCCTGTCCTTGAAGAGCTCTCCATTTGGTAGGACAGATGAAATGTAATACCTTAAGGGAATATGATATAATCAAATATTACACAAAAGATTGATAAAATCCAATATTCAACTATAAATCTCCATAAAATGTTACTGAGATTAAGGCAAATGAAAGACTATTTGAGAGCAAGAGTTGGACTGAGAAGATTTCCAAGAAAAGATGGAACTTCAAATAGAGTGATGAGGTAGGAGATCTGGATAGCAGAAAAGAAGGGATAAAGAATCCCTAGTGGGAGAGTAACTTTGGCAAAAGCACAAAAACAAAAGTAAGAATATAATGTAGGAATACAGTTAACTGAGCAATTTTTCTGGTTTTCAAATCCTCCAGTGGGTAGGTAAATTCATGATTAAAATACTGGCCTAAACCATCCTGTCTGGACCAAGCAACATGTGAATGAATTCCACCAACAGGGATCAAGGTGCCCCAGTGAAGATGACAAGAGTACCTGCAGTTCCTGATACAATGACATTTCAAAGTGAGTTCAGTCATCGGTTATCACAGTACCCAAAATAACATATTGTGATGGGCTTTACACTGTTTTTTTTGTTTAAGCATCTGATCAGATGTTTTCTTCAATTCTTACCACATCAGACATCTCTGCATTTTGAATGGAAGGATTATGTCTTTTATATGATATACAAGCCTATGTTATACCACATCCCAAAGAGGGAAGTAGTGGCATAAGGTAAATGCCCATTTGTTACCCACTCAGGGTGAACATCACTTGGCGCTGAGATTCTTGCAGCCAACCTGCCCCTTGTTCTGGCATACAATCCAAAAGCTCTGAGCCTCTGGTTTGTAACTTTCACTAACTTAATTTACTTAACTTCTCTGGGATTACATTGTCACATTAGTTAAATGGAAAATCATGCCTATTCTTCCCATATGCTAAAATTGCTGGAAGGAGCAAGTTAGGCAATATCCGTGAAAGCACTAGATAAGAAAATAAAAGGTCATTCCAAACCAGTTGTAATCCTAGCACTTTGGGAGGTAGAGGCATGAGGATTGCCTGAGCCCAGGAGTTCAAGATCAGTCTTGGCAACTTAACAAGACCTGTCTCTGCAATAAATCAAAAAATTAGCCAGGCATGGTGGCACGCATCTGTGGTTCCAGCTACTTGGAAAGCTGAGATGGAAGAATCACCCAGTAGGTAGAGGCTGCAATGACTGTGAGCGTACCACTGCAATCCAGCCTGGGGAAAAGAGTGATGCAAACAAACAAACAAACAAAAGATCATTCCAAAGAAAGATATTACTTAGGAAAATGGAGATGATGGAGATGACAAGGTAAAAATATCTACCTTATAAATCCTTAGCAACATAAAAGCATAATGTTTATGCTATAAAATGATTAAACATATTAAAGTATTCAGATAGCTTGAATCTGTGAGTTTCCCCCAATTTGCATCACTACAAATATTATTATTAGATATCATATTAAAATACAACATTTGGCTTTATGGATTGCTTCACAGTTCCTTTTATGGCAACTAAAACAATATGTCTTGTGTTTGTGCAAAATTTCTTCTGTCATTTATTTCATAAAGGCTTTTAAAAATCATTTAGGCATATACAAATGTGTGAGTCAGGTTTCTCCAGCCTGCAAAGACAATGTTCATTGAAGATATCAGTGAATCACATCAAAAATTTCACTGGTCTACTTATAAAAATTCAGAAAGGTGACCCTGACTGTAACCTTCTTTCTCCTAAATAAACCCAGTACCTGTATCTATGCTGCATATAATCCCAAAACACAGTTTATGATCTGTGAAAAGAAATGGTCGTGCCTCTTCTAACACATCAGTTCTTAGGGACAAGAGAATCTACTATGAAATGAATGAGGAGACATAGAAGAGAAGCAAAAGAGAAAGACAGGGGTGGACAGACAGAAGCCAAAATCTTTCACTCTTGAAAGAAATCAATGTTCATAGAATTTCATATGGGATGGTACATATTCTGCAAGATAAATTAGAAAATATTTTCTCTATAAAAGATTGCCTTTATGGCAACTTTCAAGCTGACATTAATTTACAGCTTCTTCTATTACAGCTTCTGTAGCAGCAGCTCTTTCATTCCAGAATTTTGGTCATACATTTTATTGTAGTAATAAAGTAATAGGAACCTAATCTCTTTTGAAAGGGTTTGCAGGAAGGATGAGCACAACATTGGCACAGGACAGTTTTTTGACCTTCCCCTAGTAAAGTATAAAGTAGGTCACAGATGATCTGATCTTTTTCCTAGCTTGTCTTGATTCCAGAATGCCCTGGGACTTATGCAGAGATCTCTAGTATTCATTACTATTTCAGAGTTATAAGACATAGCCAATAGAATGTTTGCATCAATTCTACAAGGTTGTATGTACATAAATGTTGAATTTTCAGAATGAACTTTTAGTCTTTTCAGGGTTCTTCAGTTGGATCTCCACTGAAAGATGGAACCTCTGGCACTCCATAGCTTGTGGATAATTCTTTTGATCAAAAAGAAGATAGAACATACGAAGAGAGATTTTTAGAGACCTCAGAAAACCTTTGCCTTTGAGTAAGGGATAGGGCACACATATAAGGAAGTCAAATACAATGGTTCTCCTAGTTCCCTGTAGCCACATCGAGACCATGTTTCCACCAACCACTTGACCACCAGGATATCTGATTATAATGCCTTTATCTCCTTTCTTGTGACATTTTGTGAGTTTTTATCCAACTGAATGCTATAACATGGATGATTTTGAAAACTGCAAAGGTCTCCTCGTTATTAAAAACCCTGCTCTGATGTTAAAGGTAGAGTCGTGTAATGGTTATTAGTGGATTCCAGAACTAGATTCAAATCCTGTGTGTGCATCATTTAATAGCTGCACAACCTTGGGGAGGTCAGCTAGACTTTCCAAGCATTTGTTTCCTTATCTATAATTTGATGGGCATAATAATAGAGTGGTTTTGCATAAACCTACAAAAAATGCTTAATTTAGTGATTTTCATGTGAAATGTTCAATAAATATAAATAAATCATTATTATTGGAGATTGCAAAATTCATCTTCAGAACCCAACCAAAAAACTTCTGATAGATGTTATAATAAAAGTGTGTTTATTCTATACATCTCTCCCTAAAATCCCTGAAACAGAATACGTTTTATAAAAAATCTATCCACATAAACCCACAAAACAGCAACAACCCCAAATCAGTTTACAACCATGAAGTTCGAACTTAAATGAAGAAGGATGCTGAAAGCCCAAAACTTACTTCCTCTGCCCTTGATTCTTTTACAGGATCTTGAGATGCTGAATTGAAACTCCTATACTTGCACCAATGAAGATCATAGATATGAGTGGGCTATGAGGGAACTGAGGGTTCAAACTGTTCCAAGTCATAAAATGTCATAGGAGGCAGGTTGATGAAGGGATTGTACAGTTTTACTATATTATTTCTGACCCAAACTATAAACTGAAAGAAGTTAGGCCAGGAGAAAAGGGAAAACACCAATCCATTCTGCCACAAAATCTTATCAACAAAAATGAATAAACACTAAACAATCAAATAAAAGGCCTGTGAGCTCAAAGGCTCCACTTTGGTCCATATTGTGCTCCCAAGGCAAAAGACAAAAGCAGATATAGTGAAAAAGTACTAAAATATTATTTTAGCATTAGAATGTCCCAAATATTGCATGGGACATACTTGTAACATTTAAAATATACAAATTATTTATTTAAAATTCAATTTTAACTGGATATCTTTTTTCCTCTTCTTTTTATTTATTTATTTATTTATTTTAAAGATGTGGAGTACAATTCAGGGTTAGGTTTACAAATGTTCATTGTGCAGGTACCCTTGTTGATGAGGTGTGCCCCTCCTTCCCCTGGAAGTTTCCCTCAATTGCCAATCCCTTTCTTACAGCATTATAATTGTTTAAGGTCTGCTTAGGAGTGAGAACATATGGCACTCTGTTCTTTGTCTCTGTGATAGATCACTGAGTATGATAGACTCTATGTCCATCCAAGTTTAATCTTAGAAAATGTAGGAGACACACTTATGGATATTGGAACTGGCAACCAATTCCTGATCAAAATCCTAAGTGCCCATACCATAAAAAATAAGATAGAAAAGCGGACCCTCGTCAAACTGACGAGTTTCTGCAAAGCAAAAAAAACCATCAGGAGAACAGGGAGACAGTCCAAAGATTGGGAAAAAAATATTTGCCAATTGTATAGCTGACAAAGGCCTAACATCGAGGATCTACAAGGAATGTAAATGCACTGAAAGGAAAAAAACAAACTGTCCCATTAAAAAGTGGGCAAAAGGCTGGGCTTGGTGGCTCAGCCTGTAATCCAGCACTTTGGAGGCCATGGCAAGTGGATCGCCCGAGCCTGCGAGTTCAAGACCAGACTGGGCACCTTGGCGAGACCTCGTCTCTACAATAAATCAAAAATTAGCCGGGTGTAGTAGCGCGCGCCTGTAGTTCTGGTTACTTGGAAGGCTAAAGCGGAAGGATCACCTGAGCCCAGCAGGTCGAGGCTGTGGTGGCTGTGAGCATGCCACTTCACTCCAGGCTGAGTGACAGAGTGAGACTCCAACTCAAAAAAAAAAAGTGGGCAAGAAACATGAATAGACTCTTTTCAAAAGAAGATATACGGGCAGCCAACAAACACATGAAAAAGTGCTCAGCCTCACTAATCATCAGAAAAATGCAAATCAAAACCACATTGATATACCACCTAACCCCAGTAAGAATGGCCAACATGGATATCTTATATTTTTATTGGCTAAACTCGGCAGTCCTACCCCACTTACAGATAAGAAGCAGAAATAGTTCAACTGACCCCATATACATAGACACTATAAAAAGGGGGAGAAATCAGCATAGCAAGCAAAAAGAATGAAAAATATACTTCAGACGCATTATCCCCAAGAAACTGAAAAAAGTTCAGACAAGCATTATTTATAATCTCAAAGACAGTATAGGAATATAGACTATTAGAAGAATTAGTTCAAAGAATGAATAAAATAGCAAGAGATGAAAGGTAATCTGGCAAAACAGAGGAAAAAAATAGAAGATGTAGTAAAGCTACTTCAAAATAAAAACAATGGCAAGTGACATACATTCTTCTGAGAAAGAGTCACCAATATCAAAAAGAAGCACGAATGTATGGGATTGCAGATGATTTTGTGTGTTGATTTTTGTATCCTGCAACTTTACTAAATTCATTTATTAGTTCTATCAGCTTTTAAATGGAATCTTTAGGGTTTTCTATACATAAGATCATGTTGTCTATGGAGACAATTTTACTGTTTCCTTTCTGATGAGACACCTGTCAGAATGACTATTATTTTAAAAATAACAAAAAAAAGTGTTAGCAAGGTTGTGGAAACTTTGGTGTTCTTGAACACTGTAGGTTAGATTGGAAAATGGTGCAGCCACTATGGAAAACAGTATGGAGGTTTCTCAAAAAGTCTAAAAAAGAACTACCATATAATACAGTGATCCAACTTCCAAGTATTTATCAGGAGGAATTGAAATCAGAATCTCAAAGAGATAATAGCACACCTATGTTAACTGCAATCTATTCACAATAGCCAAGATGTGGAAACAACTTAAATGTCCATTGTAAAATGGATGGATAAAAAAAATGTAGTCTCTACATACAGTGGAATACTATCCAGTTTTATAAAGAAAGGAATTCTGCAATATGGGACAACATAGATCAACTTTGAGGACATTATTCTAAATAAAGTAAGCCAGACACAGAAAGACAAATACTGTACGATCCTGCTTATAGATCTAAAGTGTCCAATTTATAGATTCAAGTAATGAAATGGTGGTTACCGGGAATTGGGGATGGGAAAATGAAAAGTTGCTAATCAACAGGCATAAAGTTAAAATCAGGTAAGTTGAAAAACCTCTAGAGATGTGCTATATAACATTGTACCTATAGTCAACATAATGTATATTTTAAATTATTGTTAAGAGGGTAGGTCTCCAGGTTCTTGCTATTGTGAACAACACTGCGATAAACATACGTGTGCAGGTATCTTTTTTACAGAGTGATTTGAGTTCTTCAGGGTATATTCCCAGTAGGGGGATTGCAGGGTCATATGGAAGGTCAATTTTTAGAGCTTTTAGGAATCGCCACACTGCTTTCCAGAGAGGTTGCACTAGTTTACACTCCCACCAACAGTGTAGAAGTGTTCCCTTTTCACCACACCCTCTCCAGCAGCTGTTATTTTTTGAGTTGTTGATAATTGCCATTCTGACTGGAGTTAGGTGGTATCTCAGTGTGGTTTTGATTTGCATCTCCCTGATGATTAGTGAGGTTGAGCATTTCTTCATGCTGCCCATCAAAAGAGGACTGGATTTTAAAAATGTGGTACATATACATGATGGAATACTACGTAGCCATAAAAAAGAAAAAAATCATGAATTTCACAGCAACCTGGATGGAAGTAGAGTCTATAATACTGAGTGACCTCTCACAGAAACAAAGATCCGAGTATCACATGTTCTCACTCAGATAATGGACCTTGAACATCCAATGTAATACTATAAGAAAATGACTGACGGTACTGGGAAACTATGGGGGGGAGGAGGATGGGATTAACAGTAGCAAATATCTGTCTGGGGATGGGAAAACACCTCTTATCAACAGGGTGCCTGAATGAAATGTAATTGTACACCTCACCCTTAACTGTACCCCACAAAACCATAATAAAAAATATTGATTAATTTAAAAAAAAAAGAGGATAGGTCTCAATTGTTCTTACTAAAATAAATTAAAATGGTCCTAAGTAATGCAAGAGGGCAAGAAAAAAGAAATAAAAAACATAAAGATTGGGGAAAATAAAACTGCCTTTATTCCTAAATTTCATGATCATGTATTGGAATATCAAAATAATCTATTTAAAAAACTAGATCAAGTAAGTGAATTTAGCAAGGTCATAGGCTACAAGGTCAGAATACAAAAATCAATTGTACTTATATAAAGTAGTAATGTTACTATTGGAAAATAAAATTTTTTTTAAATTCCATGAACAAACAATACTTAGAAATAAATACTTAATGAAAGGTATACAAGACCTCTATTTAAAAAAAAAAAATTCAAAACATTGAACTAAAAGTGTGTTAGATTCTGGAAATAAATTCTCAAGGTTAAAATCAAGAGCGGAATCAAACTGGCCATGACATTAAAGTTCTAATGATGAGCACTGAATCAACTTAACTACAGAACTAATTATTGTTTTGTTTTGTTTTGTTGTGATACTTTTGATTTCTCATGTTGTTACTAGTTTCTGCAGTTTCAAAGATCTCCCCTTTTACTCTTTCTTTAAAAAATTCTCTGAAAATATACTAATAATGCTATTTATTTCCACCATTTGTACATCAGAAGCCACTGATTGGAAAAGTTTGGCTTTGTAAATGATAGTTTTTAGCCATGTTTCTTCAAATATTTTAGCATAGATATTCAGGCCACATAATTACATTTAACTAATTTTTTCCCCATCTGATTAGTCCCCCTCTCCTCCTTATAAAAAAGAAAAGGACATTTGTTTTCTTGGTAATGAACTTGTGCTAGATATTTATAATAACTCTTTTGTCTCTATCTGGTTTGATTTATTTGTTTGTTTCTTACAAGGGCATCTCTTTTTTGTTTAAATCAGTATTTTTTATTATGATATTGTAGGGTACAGTAAAGGGTTAGGTATACAAATATGCTTCGTTCAGGCACCCTTGTTGATAAGAGGTGTCTCCCCATCCCCAGACAGATATTTACTACTGTTAATTCCATCTCCCTTCCCCTCCCCCCTATAGTTTCCCACCACTGTCAGTCATTTTCTTATAGTATTACATTGGATGTTCAAGGTCCACTATATGAGTGAGAACATGTGATACTCAGATCTTTGTTTCTGTGAGAGATCACTCAGTATTATAGACTCTAGTTCCATCCAGGTTGCTGCGAAATTCATGATTTAGTTCTTTTTTATAGCTGTGTACTATTCCATCGTGTATATGTACCACATTTTTTTTAATCCAGTCCTCTTTTGATGGACAATATGGTTGCTTCCAGGTTCTTGCTATTGTGAACAATGCTGGGATAAACACACGTGTACAGGTATCTTTTTTACAGAGTGATTTGATTTCTTCAGGGTATAATCCCAGTAGGGAAATTGCGGGGTTATATGGGAGGTCAATATTTAGAGCTTTTGGGAATCGCCATACTGTTTTCCACTGAGGTTGTAAGAGTTTGCACTCCCACCAACAGTGTAGAAGTGTTCCCTTTTCACCACACCATCTCCAGCAACTGTTATTTTTTGAGTTGTTGATAATTGCCATTCTGACTGGAGTTAGGTGGTATCTCAGTGCGGTTTTGATTTGCATCTCCCTGATGATTAGTGAGGTTGAGCAT
>NW_007253505.1:284259-298400 GCF_000164805.1 Carlito syrichta
AGTTTTCCCAGCACCATTTACTGAATAGGTTCTCCTCTCCCCAGTGGCAGGTGGTGGAGCCTTTGTCGAAGATGACTTGGTTGAGAAATTGAGGTTTTGCTTCTGGAATCTCAACTCTATTCCATTGGTCTATATGCCTGTTCCTGTACCAATACCAAGCTGTTTTGATTATTGTAGCTTTATAGTAAAGTTTGAAGTCTGGTAATGTGATACCACCTGCTTTGTTTTTTTTCCTGAGGATTGTTCTGGCAATTCTTGGTCGTTTGTGTTTCCATATGAATTCCTGTATTGTTTTTTCTAGGTCTGAGAAGAATGCTGCTGGTAATTTGATGGGTATTGCATTAAATCTGTAGATTGCCTTAGGTAGGATGGACGTCTTCACAATGTTGATTCTTCCAATCCATGAGCATGGGATATTTTTCCACTTGTTTGTGTCCTCTTTGATTTCTTTGAGCAGAGTTTTGTAGTTTTCATTGTAAAGGTCTTTCACGTTTCTGGTTAGAAAGAGGTATTTCATTTTTTTTGTGGCTATCGTGAATAGAATTGTGCTTTTTATTTGGGTTTCTGTTTGTTTATTATTGCTGTAAAGAAATGCAATTGTCTTTTGCACATTTGTTTTATATCCTGAAATTTTGCCCAATTCCTTTATCAGTGTAAAGAGGTTTTTGACAGATTCTCTTGGGTCTTCAAGGTACACGATCATGTCATCTGCAAAGAGAGATAGCTTGACTTCCTCTTTTCCTATTTGAATACACCTGATTGCCTTCTCTTCTCTGATTGCTCTAGCTAGGACTTCCAATACTATATTGAACAGGAGGGGTGAGAGTGGGCATCCTTATCTTGTTCCAGTTTTCAGGGGAAATAGTGCCAGTTTTTGTGCTGGCTGTGGGTTTCTTGTAGATGGCTTTTACTATTTTGACATATGTTTCATGTATGCCTAGCTGTTCAAGGGTTTTTATCAAGAAGGGGTGCTGGATTTTATCAAAAGCTTTTCTGCATCTTATGATATAATCATGTGGTTTTTGTTTTGACATCTGTTGATGTATTTAATTACATTTAGCGTTTTACGAATGTTGAACCAGCCTTGCATCCCAGGGATGAAGCATACTTGGTGATGATGGATGATTTTTGAGATGTGTTGTTGAATCCGATTTTCTAGGATCTTGTTGAGAATTTTAGCATCTATGTTCATCAAAGATATTGGCCTGTAGTTCTCTTTCTTTGTTGGGTCTTTTCCTGGCTTGGGTATCAATGTGATGTTAGCTTCATAAAATGATTTGGGAAGAGTTCTGTCTTTCTCAATCACCTGGAATACCTTCGGTAGGATTGGTATAAGCTCCTCTTTAAATGTCTTGTAGAATTCTGCTGGAAAGTCATCTGGACCAGGGCTTTTTTTTTGTAGGTAGTTTTCTTATTATGTGGTCAATTTCCTTGATTGTTATTGGTCTATTTAAGGTCTCAATTTCTTCTTGTTTCAACCTAGGCAGGTTGTGTGATGTCAGAAACTCCTCCATTTCTGAAAGGTTTTCAAGTTTGTTTCCATACAAGTGTACATAGTAGTCTCTAACGATCTTTTGTATTTCTTCAGGGTCAGATGTGACTTCATCTTTTGTGTTTCTGATTGTGTTTATTTGGGCTTTTTCTCTCTTTTTCTTGGTCAGTCTAGCTAGGGGACCATCGATCTTGTTTATCCTTTCAAAGAACCAGCTTTTCGTTTCATTGTTTTTTTTGTATTATCTTTTGGTCTTCTATGACCTGGATTTGGGTTTTTATTTTGGTGATCTGGATTCTTCTGCTGAAATTAGGGCTTTTGTGGTCTTACTTTTCCAGCTTTATTAGCTGGTTTCTTAGGCTATTAATTTGTGATCCTTCCATTTTCTTCATGTTCGTTTGTTGGGATATAAATTTCCCTCTTACTACAGCTTTCATGGCATCCCAGACATTTTGGTAAGATGTTTCTTCATTTTCATTTGTTTCCAGGTATCTTTTAATCTCTGTTTTGATTTCATCATTGACCCAGGAGTTGTTTAGCATCATGCTGTTTAGTGTCCATGTCTTTGTGGGTTTTGGGGGGACCTTGTTGGTGTTAATGATTATTTTTATTCCACTGTGGTCCGAGAAGCTGCATGGTAAAATTTCAGTCCTTTTAAATTTGCTTATATTTTATTTATGGCCAAGTATGTGGTCGATCTTAGAGTACGTTCCATGTGGTGATGAGTAGAATGTGTACTCTGTGGTCTTTGGATGGACGGTTCTGTAGGTATCAATTTAGTCCATTTGATCAAGGGTCACATTGAGGTTTTGGATCTCATTGCTGATTTTTTGTCCTGATGATCTGTCTAGGGTTGTGAGTGGGGTATTAAAGTCCCCAGCTATGATGGTATTGGAGTCAGTATCTTTTTTTAGTTTACCTAGTACCTGCTTTATGAAAGTTGGTGCTCCTATGTTCAGTGCATATATGTTTAGGATGGATATTTCTTGTTGATGGATTGAGCCTTTTACCATTATGTAGGGCCTTCTGTATCTTTTTTAATTTTTGATAGCTTAAAGGGTATTTTTTCTGAGATTAAGATCATGACTCCTCCTTTCTTTTGTGTTCCATTAGCCTGAAAATTTGTTTCCCATCCTCTTACTTTGAGTCTGTGAGTGTCCTTTCTAGTGAGGTGAGTCTATTGAAGGCAATAAATTGTTGCCTGATGATATTTTATCCATTTTGTCATTCTATGTCTTCTCAGTGGTGCATTTAGTCCATTCAAATTCAAATTAATTATTGAAATGTGAGAGTTGATCCCTGTCATAATGTTCTTACAGCGTTGTTGTTCTTCCCGTTTGTGTGTTGTCTTTCTTTTGGTTTTAGAGTTGGTTCATGTGTGTTTTTATTCTTTTGCCTGTATTCTTGTGAAGAACGTTGTTGTTCTTTTTTCCTTTTCTTCTGTGTTCAATACTTTCTTAAGTGTTTCTTGTAGAGGTGGTCTTGTGGCAGCGTAGGTTCTTAGGGATTGAATATCTGGGAAAGATTTCAATTCTCCCTCACTGATGAAGGTTAGCTTGGCTGGGTAGGTTATTCTTGGTTGAAATTGTTTATCTTTTAGAACTTTGAAGATAGGGTTCGAAGCTCTCCTAGCCTGGAGGGTTGCTGTATATAAATCTGCTACTATTCTAATTGGTCTTCCCTGGTACGTAGACTGATCTTTTTTTCTTGCAGCCTGTAGGATTTTTTCTTTTATACCTACTTTGCTTAGGTAAATTATTATATGTCTCGGAGTTGGTTTCATTTGTTGTCTTGCAGTTCTCTGAATCTCTTGTGTTTGAATTTTTTCATCCTTTATGAGATGAAGGAAGTTTTCTTGAATGATTTCATGAAATGTTTGTTCCAGTGTGGCCTCTGTTTCTCTCTCTGTCTCAGGAAGCCCAATTACTCTTAGGTTTGGTCTCTTGGAGTGATCATTCATCTCTTGCAGGTTTTGATCTGTCTTTTTGAGCTTCTTTTCTATGCTTTTGACAGTTTGTGTTAGTTCTGTGTTTTGGTCTTCAAACTCTGATATTCTTTCTTCTGCTTGGCTAATTCTGCTTTCCATGCTTATTAGTTTGTTATTTATTTCCATCACAGTATTCTTTACTGCTGTTATTTCTGACATCAGCTCTTTCCTATTTTCCTCTTGTCTCTCCTTGATTTTTGAATTCTCTCTATTAATGTCTTGATGTCTGGGTTTATTGCATGTGGCCAGTCATTCTGTGGGCTCTTCATTGTTTGTGTTCCGGAATCAGTTTTCTCAGTGTCTGATCTCCCAGGGGTCTGTGTGAGACCTGTATTCTTCTTTTGTTTTTTCTTCATTTGTGCGGTTTCCCCCCCTACTCTTTTCTCCCTCCACGTCACCATCTTCTTTAATTCTTTTATTCAGGGGTAGAGGGATTGGTTTTACTTCTGTTTGTTCAATCTCCTATTCTCTATGTATGTCCTCTTACTTTGTTCAATTCTGGAGTTGCACTGTAGGTTGGGGGTGGTCCTTTTTGCAGTTTTGAGATTTACTTAAATGGGGAGCTGTGATTCAAAATCTATCTGCAGGTCCTGGTATTTGCCGAGAGGTGTATGGATAATCTGAAACCCCCTTCCCACTGCCTTGGACTCTGTCTATGCAATGGCGCTGTAGGTTTACTCCCTGAAATAAAATGTGGTTAGCAGATGGAATAGAATGGAGCAAACAGTGGGGGGAAGAGGGAGGTGGAGAGAGAGAGGAATAAGGGGGAAAACAGACGAGTGTACCAACAAATGGAGAGACAGACCTATACTGAAACTGATAAAAACAATAGACCACGGCTACAGACTAACTCAACTCCCATACAAAAAATTAAAACATACAATGATACTAACATACAAGCTAACCAACCACCTTATTGGTGTGCTGTTCCTCTATACAAAGATATGGCTTACAGAGAAAGAAAAGAGAAGAAAAGGAAGAGGAAAAGGAATAAAAATGAACAAAACAGTAGGAATAGAATTAAGTCATTAAACTAATAGAACCAATCAAGCACACTCTGAGACTTTTCATTTAAGTCCGATGTCCTTTCAGCTCTGATTTCTAGCTTTCTTTTCAAGCTGGTAAATTAGTTCACAGTTAGGGTCAGTTTCCCCTGGCCTGCTGTGGAGGACAGTTCAGATCACCCTCAGTTCCCCACTCAATCTGGCCTGTGTCTGTTTTTCAAGCTTGTTTCTACTGTTTCGGTGTTGTTACCTTGATTCACCAGCAGGTGGTGGTATCTCAGCTGCTGGCCCCAGAGGGGGTGGAGTCAGACAGGAGTCAGGCAGAGGCCCTAGCTGGGAGCCTGCTTCAGGGCACACGGGAGGAGATCCACGGCCGGCAGGACATCACGGTGGCAACAGAGGTGGCAGCAATCCCAGCAGATCTTGCCTGTAGGGGCTTCAAGAACCAAAGTCGTGGATCGCCTCAGGCATGGGTGGCGCAATGTGGTATGGCCACCACAGAGGCCACGGCGGTGCCAGCGGCTGCTGTGTCTGCAGAACTAATTGTTAAACAATCGATTCCTCATCTATAAAATAACAGTTGCCTAAATGATCTTTAATTTTTCTCTTTGTTCTAAATCTTTCAAATTGTAATTAATTAAGAGCTTACAATTCTTGTATCTTAACTTTTAAAGCAGTATCATCATTAAGTGATTAAGAATTTCATTAGGATTGCACATATTCACACTAATTTTGAAAATAGACAAAATTACATTTGTACTTATATTTATATAATAAACACTACAAATACCTGTAGTAATTGTTCTAATACAGGTTTATTCAGACTACAATGTGGGGGGGAAATGAAAGAAAGGTAGGAAAGAACATTTAAATCAGGGTTTGGAGGAGTAATAGGAATTTTCCAGATAAATGAAATAGTGCGAAAATAGGCAAAGAGGTAACAGCATATCTGGGAAATTTTTGTCATAATATGTGACTAGAAAGTGAAATTAGTAGTGACATAACACCAGTGAAAGAGGAAAAGGTCAGATTATAAAGGGTCCATTTAATCAGGTTCAGTGGGTGATCAGCTGGATATTAGATGAATGTTACACAATCAATGGGTTGAATATCAAGTTCACAGTTAGGGTCAGTTTCCCCTAACTGATGAAAAGTCAGAATCATCCTTGCTGAATGTAGCAGTCTTACCACAGGAAAATCATTTGTTTCCTAAAGATCTATTATAGGAAATTATTTTCAGGAAAATACTATGGGGAAAAAACAAAAGGGCTGTCAATCAAATTATAACAAGTTTGATATAAGTAGAGACTTGAAAAACCAGTTGTGCATTTCTGCTTTCTCTTTTGGATCCCCTGCCTCCACTATGAAAATGTGCCTGGGCTAGACTGTTGGAGGAATGTGAGAAGCATAGAGAAAATCTAACTGTCTCAGTCAAAGCCATCTTAGACCAGCCATCCACCAGACCAAGCCTAGAGTCAGTGTGTGAGGGCACTACCATAGGACATGGATACAGAGAAACATGAAAAATTAGGGCCTGTAATGTAATAAATCTATCAAAAATCCAAATAATAAAGAACAAAACCGAGTTTCAGTGTTTTACAGTGTGAGTCATAGATTTTTTTTTTTTTTTTTGAGTTGGAGTCTTACTCCGTCGCCCAGACTGGAGTGCAGTGGCCGCTCCCGGCCACCACAATCTCGCCTGCTGGGCTCCGGCGATCCTTCCACCTCAGCCTTCCAAGTAGCTGGAATTACAGGCATGCGCTACCACGCCCGGCTGATTTTTTGATTTATTGTAGAGATGAGGTCTCGCCTGCCCAGGCGGGTCTCGAACCCACAGGCTCAGGCAATCCACTCACCTCAGCCTCCCAAAGGCACGGAATTACAGGCTGAGCCACCGAGCCCGGCTGAGTCATAGATTTAACATAGAAATATAATCAATTAACTTTAATGACCAAAGAATCTAACCTCAACTCTAACTTTTAGAATGGAAAAATATCCAACATCCACTTCTTTGGCTAGGATAAGATTGTTTCTGTTTGTAGTTTCTCTGTCAGTCATATATGACAGGGCATTTTAAAATTTTAATTTTTTAGATTTCTGACTTCTCTCTTTCATTTTTTTTCATTGCCACACCATTTAATTTTTCAGTATAGTATATGTCAGTGCATCTTACTCTATTTATTGATAATAATATTTATTGCACATTAACTCCATGTTATTTTATGTACATTATCCTACACACAACAGCTTTATTATGTACGCAGGTAGTATTATTGGCTCAATTTTGCAGATGAAACACCCATGTCTTAGTAAGATCAACAACTTGCCCAAGTAGTTTACAAAACACAAACAAACAAAGTGGCAGAGCTTGAACTTGAACTCATTTCTTAACTCCTAAATAAAACAGTACCTGTCTGGCGGGGAATCATGCTCTTCTACACATCCTCTCCATGAACTGTCAGGTCAAGAATATTCAGGGCTCTAAAGTCCTATCAGATAATTCTTTCTCAAATGTTCCACATGTTAAGAATCCAACCCTTCTGATTCTTATTACATTAAAAAAAGCCAATCAACATGACTATAAAGTAGAACATTTGAGAATCAGGATAGAATGGAAGCAAACTTTGTCTGCAAATATCCAAAACAATTACAAAATATTTCCAAATATGACTGTCTGCAGAAATGGAAATAAGATAAATACTTGGGAAGACTTGAATAACTAAAAAAAGAAAAGAAAACTACTGAAAAAGGAAGTCCCATAACTGAAAATTTAAAAATCGTCATGACATAGCTATTCTCTGAATTTTGTACATTAAAAAAGACAAAATTTAATATCACCAAAAGGCAAAACTCTCTCTATTTATTTTCCTTTGTAGAGAATATATGAATTAGAGAAGATTTTTTAATGATATATATCAATAAATAAATTTGATTGTCGTAAGGACTCATCATATTTAATGTGGGTAGGTCATACAGCTTCTATGTCCAAACAGAACTCTATTACTGTGTTATACTCTCCCATTTTCAGTACAGAGAAAAGGCTTATTTTTGTCAATTGGCAGCTACATTATCCTGAAAGGTCTCAGTGTCCTTCAATCAAAACATGTGAACTGTTTTCCTGAGTCATCTTTGATTAGGAATTAATTTGAATTTTCTATGACCTCTATCAAGAGGAAAATTCTCTCAGTGATGTTATTGTTCTCAAATGAAATGCTCTGAACTTAAAGACACAATAATATTTTAGTTTACAATCCTAGATATTGGTAAATCAACTTGTAGATCTTAATTCTTAGGAAATGTGTGATACCTACATAAAGAAAAATGCAAATCGGGAGCTAACAAAGGTGGCAAAATAAATGAGAAAATAAAATAAAAACATCATGTTTCTTCTTACCTCCTACCTCTCATCATTAAATTAGCATTGCTGTGGTCTCCCAGTCACTCTGGATGGTTCAGTGTTTGTGGCAAGGTTGCTGTCAGATCTTGCAGTGTTTAGATGGATTAGGTATTAAGCCAAATAAAGTTCTTTGCAAAGCAGGGCATGATCTTTGTACTCTTGGGAGAACATAAGCAGAACCTTATAATCGCTTGCTAATTATCCCGAGTAAAGTAATTTGCTTTATCTGTCTGCCATTTGGTTCCCTGCAAAGTGCAGAAAAAAACTATTATGGGATTTTGCTCAAACTAATTACTACTATTTTATCATGAAGACTGTTCAAGCGTAATCCTCTTTCCTTGACTTGCTTTCTCCTTGAATTTAAAGTCTTATGGTAAGCCAAGAAGTGGTTTAAACATCCTAGACTGTAATAGATACTCCTGATTTTTAGCCTCCCACTATAATAATGTGCAATGATATCGCAGTACTCAAAGTCAACAGCTGCTAACGAGCATTGTACATTGCTTTTTCTTAGTAGAAGGTTATGGAATGGGTATTAGGTCAAAATTAAAAAGAATCTAGCTAGAATTTTATAATGTCAGAGCATTTACAAATGTCATAGCTACACAGTACCCTTCAACTAACAAAGAGCTCTCATATAATTAATTTCATAGACTCTTTCCAATCAGCAAGTGAGGTTTGCTATGGTAGATTATTGTTCAAAAAGTTCTCGCTTTTTACCCCAACCCACACTGTAGAAGGAGCACTTCCTTACCCCACTGATTTTGAACTTTGTGACTTGCTTTGATCAGTAGGATATTAGCAGACACAACAAAAGCAAAGGTTTGAAATGTGCTTGCACAGTTGGACTTCTGCTATCGCCATGAGAAGAACAGCTGATCTCAGAAGAACAAGGGACCTGTGGAACAGACCTAGACCCAACCTGGAGCCTGAAGACAAGCCCAGCTTAGCCTACATAAGCTCCACCCCAACTGACCCGTTGACATGTAAAGTAGAATAAATGTGTATTCATGTAAGCCTCAGATATACTGCAGTTGTTATACAACAAGCTAACTGGTACTTCCGATGTCATTATTCCTACTTTGCAAAGAATGAGAATAATACTCAGAGAAGGAAAGTAACATGTTCAGAGTTTCCCAAAAATCAAACAACAGAGATATAGCTGCCTGTATGAAAAGCAAGAGAAAAAGAAAAAAAGGTCAATGGCATTTATGAGACTGTGTGTGATGTGTGTTTGATCTGACAAAAGAACAATATACATGTTGCTAGATGAGAAACAGCATATATAAAGTCTGTTTTTCCTTTTGTCTTATCTATTCTGGATGAGTTCTAAACACTGATGGCTTTGAGAATGGATACTGACAGTCTCAGTCACAATATTAATGAGATCCATTGGCTAATAGAAACCCTGAAGTTTTATTTTCTTTATCGAGCCCATTAAGATGAAATACAGCTCAGGCAGTATTCTCTCATTTGAATGGCTGGTGTGGTTTCCTTGATTGAAATGACTGCTCTGTTGAGTTGAATGAATGGCACTGATAAAAAGTACTCTGTCAAATATTGATAGCTAATTAGATGGATTTTATCATAATAGTCAACTGCACTCACACATTAAAAAAGAAGAGCTATTAAAGATCTTGACAGGAAAATAAACTGAACCCCAGAACATCACTGTTTATTCAAAGCTCATTTGTAAGTTTAGCACTCAAAGTAGGAAGATTTATTTTTACAACACAAGTAAATGGTAAATCCAAGAGATTATGTACATAGAAAAAAATCAGTACAAAGGTTAAGTCTATTATGGAATTCCTGGGATTTTGGACCAACCAGCTTTTTAGAAACTCTAGAATCTCCTAATTGGTCAGGTTGTTAAAGCTATTCAGGAATAGCCTGTGGAAGTTTTTCTAATAAAAAAATGATTCACAGACAAAAAGAAATGCTGATACTTAAGACTAAATAAAAAGCTGTGAATAATCGTTAAGCCTTGACAAAGCGTTCATATTGGGTGAAGATTGAGGCAATAATGCAAATACAAAGAATAAAACTGAGCACAAATTGAGAAGAAAACTGAATTAATCTGAATGTGAGAGGGAGAAAAAGGACAAGTGCAGAATTTCAGTGATTTCAATAAGAAATTACCATGGTGCATAAAGTATAAGGCCAGACCAGAACTAAAGTTATCAAGTACCAGAAATAGAAATCAGGATACAGGAATACTAACATCATGGGGTAGGAAAAGGAGGCTGGTGGATATTGAGGTTATTTAACAAATTTCTGTTCCCATACATTTTCATTCAAGTTAGCATAACTATAGTTATTAACCTGCACATTAGACTGAGAGAAGTAAAAAACAGCAATGTCCACAAATATCTTGGGCCATGAAGACATTTAGATGGCCCCAGTGGATACTGCTCCTTCCTCAGAGATTCATAAACTATTCTTGGAAAATGCTCACAGGTTATTTAGCCAATTTTTAAGATTCCTTTTTCAATATTACTTCATTTACCTTAATTCTCTTTAGACTATGGACTTTACTGCAAGTTAATACCTTCTCCAAAGAATAAACAGGGGAATGGAAATAATTCCATTTTTAAAGAAAATGTTGAGGACTTCTGGCAAGATGGCGACGGGGCAGCATGGTCTGTGAGACCCTCTGCAAAAGAGAACATTCATAAAGACCCTAGCTCTCTCCCAAGGGCTGCAGCTCTGATCTTCCACAGCCTGCTCTTCATTGGGAGCTCAGCCGCCACCATCACCACCACCACCATCGCTACTCAGACATCATGGTGGTCTGGGCTGCTCCTGCACTCGCAGATGCCGCCACTGTGGTCATTGCCAGCCCATGCCTCAGGCGACCCACAACTTCAGACCGTGAAGACCCGGCAAGCAGGATCTTCTGAGATCACTGCTGCCTGGCTGCTGCTGCTGCTGTCACTGCCACGCCACACCCCTTGCCTGGAGCCAGGCCTGTGGAGCTTCCCCCACCACCCCATGTACTGGTAAGTTGCTGCCGCCAATCATGGATCCATAACTGGCTCACTCCCCTCTGAACTGCAGCAGTGAGATAGCACCACCTGCTGTGGATCCAAGGTAACAACATCAAAACGGGAATGACAGAGGCTCTTCACTCTTGATAAACAGACAAGGCCAGATCTCAGTAATAGACAGGGCAGGGGGCCCATATCTGAACTGTTCTTCACAGCAGCCCAGGGGCAACTGACCCTAACTGGTGAACAATTCTACTAGCCTGCAAAGACAGCTAGAAATCAGAGCTGAAAGGAAATTGGACTTAAAGGAAAAGTCTCAGAATGTGCTTGGTTGGTTCTGATAGTCTACTGACTTTAATCTATCGCTTTTTTTTTCCTTTTTTCCTTTTTTCTTATTTCTCTGTAAACCCCATCTTTGTATAGAGGAATAGCACACCAATAAGGAGGTTGGTCAGCATGTATGTTAGCATCATTCTATGTTTTAGCTTTCTATATGGTTGTTGGTTAGCTTTCAGTCATGGTTATTGTTTTTCTTTATATTTGTTTCAGTCTTTGTGTCTCTTTTCACTTACCAGTCGGTACAGTCATCTGTTTTCCCTCTCACTCCTCTCTCTCTCCACCCCCTCCTCACCCCACTGCTCCATTCTCTTCCCTCTGTTAACCACATTTTGCTTTCACGGAGTAAACCTACAACTGCACTGCATGGACAGACTCCAAGGCAGTGGGAAGTGGGTTTCAGACTATCCATACACCTGTTGGCACATACCAGGATCTGAAGAGAAAGTTTGAATCACAGCTCCCCCCTTAATTAAATCCCAAAACTACAAAAAGGACTGCACTCAATCTATAGTCCAACTCCTGAACTGAACAAAACAAGAGGAAATACATTAGGAAAAATAGAAGATTGAACCAACAGAAGTAAAAGCAACGCCTCCACCCCTGAATAACAGAATTAAAGAAAATGGGGAAGTGGAGGGAAGGGAAAAGTAGGGAGGAAAAATCTGCACAAATGAAGAAAAATCAAAAGAAGAATATAGGGCTGACACAGACCCCTGGGAGATCAGACACTGAGAAAACAGATTCTGGAGCACAAACAATGAAGAGCCCCCAGAATGACTGGTTACATGCAACAAACACAGACATCAAGACATTAATGGAGAGAATTTAAAAAATTGAGGAGAGACAAGAGGAAAATAGGAAGGAGCTGATGTCAGAAATAACAGCAGTAAAGAATACTGTGATGGAAATAAATAACAAACTAATAAGCATGGAAAGCAGAATTAGCCAAGCAGAAGAAAGAATCTCAGAACTTGAAGACTAAAATGCAGAACTAACCCAAACTGTCAAAAACATAAAAAAGAAGCTGAAAAGGACAGAACAAAACCTTCAGGAGATGAATGATTACTTCAAGAGACCCAATCTAAGAGTAATTGGCCTTCCTGAGGCAGAGAGAAAGTCAGAGGTCACACTGGAATAAACATTTCATGAAATCATTCATGAAAAGTTCCCTCATCTCATCAGTGATGCAAAAATTCAAGCACAAGAGATTCAGAGAACCCCTGCAAGACAACAAATGAGAAGAACAAATCCCAGACACATAATAATTCACCTAAACAAAGTAGCTATAAAAGAAAAAATCCTAAAGGCAACAAGAGAAAAAAGTCAGACAACCTACCAGGGAAGACCAATTAGAATATCAGCAGATTTATCTACAGAAACCCACCAGGCTAGGAGAGCCTGGAGCCCTATCTTTAAAGTTCTAAAAGATAAACAATTTCAACCAAGAATAGCCTACCCAGTCAAACTAAGCTTCATCAGTGAGGGAGAATTGAAATCTTTTCCAGATATCCAATCCATAAGAACCTATGCTGCCACAAGACCACTTCTACAAGAAACACTTAAGAAAGTATTGAACACACAAGAAAAGGAAAAAAAAAGTTCTTCACAAGCATACAGGCAAAAGATTAAAAAAACACATGAACCAACTCTAAAACCAAAAGAAAGACAACACACAAACAGGAAGAACAACAACTCTGTAAGAACATTATGACAGGGACCAACTCTCACGTTTCAATAATTAGCTTGAATGTGAATGGACTAAATGCACCACTGAAAAGACATAGAATGGCAAAATGGATAAAATATCACCAGGCAACAATTTATTGCCTTCAAGAGACTCACCTCACTAGAAAGGATACTCACAGACTCAAAATAAGAGGATGGGAAACAAACTTTCAGGCAAATGGAACACAAAAGAAAGGAGGAGTCATGATCTTAATTTCAGACAAAATACCCTTCAAGCTATTAAAAATTTAAAAAGATACAGAAGGCCACTACATAATGATAAAAGATTCAATCCGTCAACAAGAAATATCCATCTTAAACATATATGCACCCAACATAGGAGAGCCAACTTTCATAAAACAGCTTCTACATAAACTCAAAGAAGATATCAACTCCAACACCATCATAGCTGAGGACTTTAATACCCTACTCACAACCCTAGACAGATCATCAGGACAAAAAATCAGCAACGAGATCCAGAACCTCAATGTGACTCTTGACGAAATGGACTTAACTGATACCTACAGAACACTCCATCAAACGATGACAAAATATATATTCTACTCATCACCTCATGGAATGTACTCTAAGATTGACCACATACTTGGCCATAAATCAAGCATAAGTAAATGTAAAAGGGCCGAAATTTTACCATGTACCTTCTCGGACCACAGTGGAATAAAAATAAACATTAACACCAACAAGGTCCCCCCAAAATCCACAAAGACATGGACACTAAGCAGCATGATGATAAACAACTCCTGGATCTACAATGAAATCAAAACAGAGATTAAAAGATACCTGGAAACAAATGAAAATGAAGAGATGTCTTACCAAAATCTCTGGGCCACCATAAAAACTGTAGTAAGAGAAGAATTCATATCCTTACAAACGCACATGAGGAAAATGGAAAGATCACAAATTAACAGCCTAACAAGCCACCTAAGGAAGCTGGAAAAGCAAGATCACAAAAACCCTAATTTCAGCAGAAGAATACAGATCACCAAAATAAAAGCCCAAATCCAGGACATAGAAGACAAAAAAAAAATACAAAATACAAAAAATCAATGAAACAAAAAGCTGGTTCTTCAAAAGGATAAACAAGATTGATGATCCCCTAGCTAGACTGACCAAGAAAAAGAGAGAAAAAACCCAAATAAGCACAATCAGAAACACAAAAGATGAAGTCAAATCTGACCCTGAAGAAATA
>NW_007253505.1:298587-306876 GCF_000164805.1 Carlito syrichta
GAATTCTACAAGACATTTAAGGAAGAGCTGAGACCAATCCTACTGAAGGTATTCCAGGCGATTGAGAAAGATGGAACTCTCCCCAAATCATTTTACAAAGCTAACGTCACATTGATACCCAAGCCAGGTAAAGACCCAACAAAGAAAGAGAACTACAGGTCAATATCTTTGATGAACATAGATGCTAAAATTCTCAACAAGATCCTAGCAAACCAGATTCAACAACACATCTCAAAAATCATCCATCATGACCAAGTAGGCTTCATCCCTTGGATGCAAGGCTGGTTCAACATTCTCAAAACCATAAATGTAACTAAATACATAAACAGATGTCAAAACAAAAACCACATTATTACATCATTAGATGCGGAAAAGCTTTTGATAAAATCCAGCACCCCTTCTTCATAAAAATCCTCGAAAATCTATGCATACGTGGAACATATGCCAAAATAGCAAAAGCCATCTACAAGAAACCCACAGCCAGCATACTCCTAAATGGACAAAAACTGGAACGATTTCCCCTGAAAACTGGAACAAGAAAAGGATGCCCACTCTCACTCCTCCTGTTCAATATAGTATTGGAAGTCCTGGCTAGAGCCATCAGAGAAAAGAAGGCAATCAGGGATATTCAAATAGGATTAAGAGGAAGTCAAGCTATCTCTCTTTGCAGATGACATGGTTGTGTACCTTGAAAACCCAAGAGAATCTGTCAAAAACCTCTTTACACTGATAAAGGACTTTGGCAAAGTCTCAGGATATAAAATAAATGTGCAAAAGACAATCACATTTCTTTTCACCAATAGTAAACAAACAGAAACCCAAATAAAAAGCAGAATTCCATTCACGATAGCCACAAAAAAATGAAATACCTCTTCCTAACCAGAAACGTGAAAGACCTTTACAATGAAAACTATAAAACTCTGCTCAAAGAAATCAAAGAGGACACAAACAAGTGGAAAAATATCCCATGCTCATGGATTGGAAGAATCAACATTGTGAAGATATCCATCCTACCTAAGGCAATCTACAGATTTAATGCAATACCCATCAAATTACCAGCAACATTTTTCTCAGACCTAGAAAAAACAATGCAGGAATTCTTATGGAAACACAAACAACCAAGAATTGACAGAACAATCCTCAGGAAAAAAAACAAAGCAGGTGGTATCACATTAACAGACTTCAAACTTTACTATAAAGCTACAATCATCCAAACAGCTTGA
The DNA here is from genome assembly GCF_000164805.1 of Carlito syrichta. Taxonomy (NCBI): domain Eukaryota; kingdom Metazoa; phylum Chordata; class Mammalia; order Primates; family Tarsiidae; genus Carlito; species Carlito syrichta. The sequence goes on from NW_007253505.1 coordinate 299,811, forward strand.
TATTGGTACAGGAACAGGCATATAGACCAATGGAATAGAGTTGAGATTCCAGAAGCAAAACCTCAATTTCTCAACGAACTCATCTTCGACAAAGCCTCCACCACCTTCCACTGTGGAGAGGAGAACCTATTCAGTAAATGGTGCTGAGAAAACTGGCTGACCACATGCAGAAGACTCAAACGAGACTCCTATCTATCCCCATACACAAAAAATTAACTCCAAATGGATCAGAGACCAAAATGTAAAACCTCAAACCATAAGAACCTTAGAAAATGCAAGATATACCCTTATGGAAATTGGAACTAGCATCCAATTCCTGAAGAAAACCCGAAACCCACGGGCCATAAGAGATAAGATAGACAAGTGGGACCTCATTAAACTGACAAACTTCTGCAAAGCCAGAGAAACTATCAAGAGAGCAGGGAGACAGTCCACAGACTGGGAAAAAGTATTTGCCAACTCCAGGTCTGACAAAGGCTTAACATCTTGGATCTACAAGGAACTCAAACGTGCTGAAAAGAAAAAACAAGCAACCCCGTTATAAAGTGGGCAAAAGATATGAACAGACACTTCTCAAAGGAAGACATCCGAGCAGCCAACAGACACATGAAGAATTGTTCAACCTCACTAATCATCAAGGTGATGCAAATCAAAACCACACTCAGATACCTCCTAACTCCAGTCAGAATGGCAATTATCAATAACTCAAAAAATAACAGTTGTTGGAGAGGGTGTGGTGAAAAGGAAACACTTCTACACTGTTTGTAGGAGTGCAAACTAGTGCAACCTCTATGGAAAGCAGTGTGGCGATTTCTAAAAGCTCTAAATATCAACCTCCCATAAGACCCTGCAATTCCCCTACTGGGAATATACCTTGAAGAACTCAAATCACTCTATCAAAATAATACCTGCACACGAATGTTTATTGCAGCATTGTTCACAATAGCAAGAACCTGGAACCAATTATGCTGTCCATCAAAAGAGGACTAGATTTTTAAAATGTGGTACATATACCTGATGGAATACTACACAGCCATAAAAAAGAACAAAATCATGAATTTTGCAGCAACCTGGATGGAACTAAAGTCTATAATACTGAGTGATCTCTCACAGAAACAAAGATCTGAGTATCACATGTTCTCAGTCATATAGTGGACCTTGAACATCTACCATAATACTATAAAAAAAGGACTGACATAATACTATAAAAAAAGAAACTATTGGGGGAAGGGAGGTGGGACTAATGGTAGACAATATCTATCTGGGAATGGAGAAATACCCCTTATCAACAAGGGTGCCTGAACGATGCACATTTGTATACCTAACCCTTAACTGTACCCCACAATTTTATGAAAAAAATATGTTTAAAAAAAAAGAAAAAGTTAACAATTGCTCACACCAGAAGATAATAGCAATAATAAATATTGCTGCCAAATATTGGATATTAGTATACTCCATGAAAATTTTTTATAGTCAAAGAGCAAAATATAGTCCTTGCCCTCATAGAACTTACAGTCTAAAAGGAAAATTCTAATGATGATAATTTATTAAGCAGTTACTATGTGTCATTCACAATTCTAAATGCTTTACTTATGTATATTAACTCAAGTTACCCTCAAAAAAATGTTAGATGGGAGCTGTTATTAACATCATTTGGTAGTTGATGAAAGTGAAACTCATATAGATTTAAATAACTGTGGAATCGGTAAGTCATAGAGTCTGGTTTTGCAACCCATGTTCATAACCTCTATGCCACAATGCTCCTTTGATGTTATAAATAGTTACGAAGTGAAACATAATGCCAAGAAGAGAGGAATTCTTTCTAACTAGGAGACTATAGGTTATCATGGATACACAAGCATTTGAGATGAGTAAAAAGTAAGCTAAATTTAAGTAAGTCTACTTGGTCACCTATTAGCTACTGAAGTCAAAAATAGGGATGACTTCTACAATGTATACATATATCAAAACCTCATGTACACAACATAGATGATTTTTATTTGTCAATTAAAAATAATTTTTATAATAAACAGGGAAAATTATGGTTACTAAAATGATATTTGGACAATTTTTCAAATTCATATATTACTCCCAATCTGTACCTTCACAGGGAAAAATATGGTTACTAAAATGATATTTGGACAATTTTTCAAGTTCATATATTACATCCAGTCTGTACCTTCAAGATACCAAGCACCTAATAAAACAGTAGAAGCAAGTTCTTGGGCTATTGAAAAATACATTGGTTAAGTTTTCTCAGGACTTTTTTGAAAATTGCAAGACTTTACTCCTTCAGAACATAGTAACTAGATATATGATTCATCTACCTCAGTATATTGATCACAATAATGATTAAATTAATAAAATCATTTGCAAAATGGGTTAGAAAAGGGGTCAACAAATTATAGTTCATGAGTCAAATTCAGTCCAAAGCCTGTTTTTGTAAATGACATTTTTTTGGAACACAGCCATACTCATTTATATATTGCCTATGACTATTTTTTACACTACAATGGCAGAGTTGAATAGTTGCAACAGAAACTTTATGACTTGTAAGACCTAAAATATTTACTACGACAAATAGTAAATAGACAAATAATATTTAATAGATATATATAATCCAGGGGCTAGACAAAATTTCCTAACCCCTGGATTATAAAAGGACTTTAGAATAAATGATTTCCCAATTTTCTTTTCTTTTTTTTTTTTTGAGTTGGAGTCTCACTCTGTTGCCCAGACTGGAGTGCAGTGGCCACTCCCGGCCACTGCAGCCTCAACCTGCTGGGGTCTGGCAATCCTTCCGCCTCAGCCTTCCGAGTAGCCAGAATAACAGGCATGCGCTACCACACCGGGCTGATTTTTTGATTTATGTAGAGATGAGGTCTCGCTGCCCAGGCGGGTCTTGAACCTGCGGGCTCAGGCAATCCATTCACCTCAGTCTCCCAAAGGCGCGGGATTACAGGCTGAGCCACCGAGCCCGGTTTCTATTTTCATAAAAATCTTGTCTTACTCTTATCAAAAAATGTACCCATTATTTTATCCTAAGGCTTCTATAATATTTTTAATGCCTAAAACATCAGCATTCTCTTTCCCACATACAGCAAAATCCAGCCAACTCAGACTCATAGTTTCTTATTTTTTTATAAACGTCCTTTGTTTTTTAAAAACTGTTCTAAATTACTGATGCCAAAAGGGTTATTTATCATCTTTAAGTAGCAATTATACACAAGTAGAATATACTCTCTTGGGAGCTATAAAGTTCACTTTAATCAGGACATAAGACCATTCCCTAAAACTTTACAGTCTGGCATGGACAATATGAATGCAAACAGGTAGCATTATATGATGACCAGTAGTCTTTATAATGTTATCTTCACAGTCCTTCCAAGGAGGTCCAGATGGATAATGTAATAACCATATTCACAGTAGTATACTTAAAACAAAGCCTAAAAATCGGGTTCCCTCTTCTGGCTTTCCAAAGTCAGGATTCAACAGTTAACTTTGATGGTTTTTTTTCCCCATATCTTCCTTTAAAATTTCTCTCAGATTCCGATCTCCTAATTGCTGTCAATCTAACCAACATCCTTCCATGCTCTTCCTTTTACAAATCAAAAGTTATAAACCAAATGTTTGGCCCCTCCTCTAAATTCATACGTGGAAGTCCTAACTCCCAATATAATGTGACTATATTTGAAGACAGGGCTTCTGAGGAAGTAATTAAGGTTAAATGAAGCAATGAAGATAGTATCCTAATTCTGTAGGTTTCCTTATCAGAAGAGGGAGAGAGTAGGGTGCTATCTCTCTCTCTCCACATGCACAAACAAGAGGTCATGTGAGCACACAGTGGGAAGACAGTCATCTATAAGCCAGCAAAAAAGCCTCTACCAGGAAACAGATCTGCTGGTACCTATGACATGGACTTTTAGCATCCAGAACTGTGAGAAAATAATTTTCTGTTGTTTAAACCACACAGTTTCTAGCATTTTGCACTGGCAGCTCAAGCAGACAGTATACCAAGCCTAAATATCACCTAAAGATTACTTTTCCAAAAATGGCACTTTGGGCATGTCATTTTCTCCTCAAGAACATGTTGTACTGATATGATTTGCTATTCCTGTGTGACTACTATGCTGCTTGAATTATTATAGCCTTTATCTAGCATCCAAGGGTTCCACAATTTTAGCACTTTCTAACCTTAACTATCTCCAAACATTAACAAAAGTTAGGTGCTTTGCTCACTATGCCTGAATACACCTCGTTCATCTCCACAACACTGTTTGCTCTGAATTGTGAAATATATCCATCTTTTTTGTTCATTTTTAGATCCTTTCTCTTTGTTATAACTTTAGTCAGCTATGGAAGCTTAGATTGACTCCTTCCTCTGAATCAAACCTACTGCTTACATCACTTGTTTTGCCCTAAACATATACATATTGAAATAAACCAAGTATGTTTTAAATATTTTTTCAATTCACCAGTGATAGTTAAAGTACAAAATAAACAAAAAGTAAAGTTGATGTTTGCTGTAGCAACAACAACTACAAAAATACCTAATTTATCCAGAAGTAATTTCACTCAAAATAAAATAAATGAATAACAGAAAAATTCTGTAGGAGATAGCATATTTTATTGGAAGACTGAATAAATGTGTGTAATAAATACATATTATAATAATATTAATTTAATATATATGTCCATTATTTCCAAATTAAAATATAGTAATAAAATAATATCAGAATCCCAACATGATTCTTTGAATCTTGACAAAATTAGCCCAAAATTTATAAAACATGAAAGATGGTAAAACAGCCAATAAAATTTGGAAGAAAAAAAGAAATTTATGGGGGAAATACCTACATGAAATGTTAGACAAACAAGCTATAATAATTAACACAGTATTGTATTGGCACAAAATAATCATGTAAACATATAAAGAAATTTATAAACAGATACTAATCTATAAAAGACTTTAATATTGGTTTAGAGAAACATTGCAAGTCAGTGGAAAAGATAGACCCAATTGACTATAAGTTAAAGAATATTGACTACTGAGCTATAAATAAACTTATAAAATAAAATTACATGTAAGCTACAGAATTAACAATATAAACTGAAACCTTAAAATAGGATGAAAATAGGTACATATGTGCACTCTATGTGAAAAAGTCATTTCCAAGCATAAAAGCAGTGAAATAAGTAAAACAATTGATTTGATTGCACAAAAGAGAAAAATCTCTATATTTAAAACATTAAGAACCAGATGGGTATGGTGGTTCATGCCTGTTACTGCAGCACTTTGGGAGGCTGAGGTGAGAGGAATGTTTGAGCCCAGGAGTTCAAGACCAGTCTGGATAACATAGCAAGGTCTCGTCTCTACAATTTTTTTTTTAATGAGCTGGGCATGGTGGCACATGTCTGTAGTCCCAGCTACTCAGGAGGCTGAGGCAGAAGAATCACCTGAGCTCAGAATGTCAAGGTTGCAGTGAGCCATGGGCATGCCATTACATTTCAACCTGGGTGACATAGTGAGACCCAACTCAAACAGAAATTTAAAAAATAAATAAATAAAATATTAGAACCAAACTTTAAAGGCAAAAATTAAAATCAAATAAGAGGAAAATATTGTTAGCACTTATGACAAAACAGTGGCTCTAATAGTATATTGGTATGAAAAATAAACTCATATGTTAACAGAGCTTCATCTTTGGATATTATTTCCCTCTTTTAATTTTGCATATATTTACAAGTTTTAGCAGTAAACAAAATTACTTTTATAATTAGAAAAAAGTGATAAGGAGGAAGAAGGAAAATATGAATGAAAGAAGGCATTGCCAAGAAGGTTCTGCTTAGCAGAGACAGGCTGTTTTTGATTAAAAATTCACCAAAGATTTTTAAAATGGAAGAAAGCTGATACAAGAATTAGTGTATAAGTGATGGCAAAGGGCTCTCACCCAGATTAGGGGTTGCCTAGTGTCTAATTCTAGAAAGGGCTTTGGTCAAAGAACAAAGCCAAAGGAAAAGAACTTTGAAACAATAGTAAAAGCAAAAGCAATTTCATAAAGCATAAATTATGCACTCTTAGATGAAATAAAATGCTGCAATCCTATTGAAAGCTCTCTACTTCCATCTCATACCTTATGAATAATCACAAAAATCTACAATTAAATTACTGCATCGGTATTCATTTTTGGATAATAGATTGCTAATGTTAATACATATAAAATCAAGAGAATTTAAGAGAGAGTGAATCATGTTTTCAACATAGAGATGTATGAGCAGACAATCAGAAGTTAGAATCAAGAATCTATTGTTTGAATCCTGCCTAAAATAACTTATGTTGAAAATTGGAGTGCCATTGGATTTGAGGTTTGAATATAGTAAAATTTAAAGCATCACTCTAACAATTATTCATAAATAGACTACTCTGCGCCTCTGTCATATGGAAGAGTCAATACAAAGAATATAATATTTCCTCATCTTGATACCTTTCAGCTCATTGAAAGTTGCAGAGAAGTAAACAATGATGACATAGTATGATAAGTGTTATAATGAAATGTGTAGAGGGCTTTGACAGCACATAAGGAACATTTATCTCAGATATGAGTGGTCAAGAAAAACTTTCTGAAAGAATATACTTTAAACTGAGACCTGAAAGAGGGTCAAAGCGAAAGTAATGTGAAGAAGGAAAGACTTACAAGCAAAGGGGAAATGTATGTACTCAGCAGCAACAGAAAGCATGGCCTATTGCTGGAACATAGAGTACAAAGGGAGAGTGATGAGAAAAACAACTCAAAGAGTTTAATCAGGTTAATAAGTTTGGACTTCTCTTTGTGGTAATTTAAAAAACATTTGAACAGAAATGGAAGGAGTGGTATAATTTTCTTAATTATTAAATTTTTAAATAGGAGGGGCAGGAAGAATCCATGGGCATATATTCTATCTAAGAGTTTCATACAATGAGATGAAATGGTGGTCTAGCCAGGCTCGGTGGCTCAGCCTGTAATCCCGCACCTTTGGGAGGCTGAGGTGAGTGAATTGCCTGAGCCCGCGGGTTCGAGACCCACCT